>NW_026943980.1:0-21785 GCF_035594765.1 Anolis carolinensis
GAATGGAGAGGAAGAAAGGAAGGAGCAAACGAAGAATGGAGAAAAGGAAGGAAGGAGGAAAGAAAGGAAGGAAGAAAGAAAGGAAGGAAGGAAAGAAGGAAGGAGAAAAGGAAGGAAGGAAGGAGCAAACGAGGAATGGAGAAAAGGAAGGAAGGAGGAAATAAAGGAAGGAAGGAAGGAAGGAAAAAAGGACAAATGGAGAAAAGGAAGGAAGGAAGGAAGGAGAAAAGGAGGAATGGAGAGGAAGAAAGGAAGGAGCAAACGAAGAATGGAGAAAAGGAAGGAAGGAGGAAAGAAAGGAAGGAAGAAAGAAAGGAAGGAAGGAAAGAAGGAAGGAGAAAAGGAAGGAAGGAGGAAAGAAAGGAAGGAAGAAAGAAAGGAAGGAAGGAAAGAAGGAAGGAGAAAAGGAAGGAAGGAAGGAGCAAACAAGGAATGGAGAAAAGGAAGGAAGGAGGAAATAAAGGAAGGAAGGAAGGAAAAAAGGACAAATGGAGAAAAGGAAGGAAGGAAGGAGAAAAGGAGGAATGGAGAGGAAGAAAGGAAGGAGCAAACGAAGAATGGAGAAAAGGAAGGAAGGAGGGAAGGAAGGTGGGACAAATGGAAGAATGGAGAAAAGAAAGGAAGTAAAGAGAAGGAAGGAAGAAAAGGAGGAATGGAGAAAAGGAAGTAAAGAGAAGGAAGGAAGGATAAAAGGAGGAATTGAGAGGAAGGAAGGAAGGAAGGAAGGAAGGAAGGAAGGAAGGAAGGAAGGAAGGAAGGAGAAAAGGAAAATTGGAGAAAAGGAAGGAAGGAGAAAAGGAAGGAAGGAAGGAGAGAAAGAAGGAAGGAAGGAGAAAAGGAAGAATGGAGAGGAAGGAAGGAGCCAACGAAGAATGGAGAAAAGGAAGGAAGGAGGGAAAAATGGAGAAAAGGAAGGAAGGAAGGAAGTAAAGAAAGGGAAGGAAGGAGAAAAGGAAGAGTGGAGAGGAAGGAAAGAAAGAAGGAAGAAAGGGGAATGGACAGAGGGACGGACGGTCAGATGACCCCTGTCCAGTGGATGTCACTGTGGGCCTTTGCTGCCTCAATAATAGGCTCATTTGGGGTAGAGAGAGACTTTGTTTACAAAATCCAGGTACAAATGACTTCGAGTTATGGTCAGAACTGATGAACTACTGAAAAGTTACAAGATGTATGTGCACTTTAAGCTCTATCCATTGCACTTTTCATGGTCTTTACCCTTATTAGAAAAGCAACCAAAGCATGATCTCACTCCCCAAACTTGGGCCTTCCCTCCAGAGGTTCTGGACTGCAACTCCCAGCATTCCTCACAGCCTCAGGCCCTTTCCTTTTCCCCCCTCGGCCGCTTAAGCGGCCGAGGGGGAAAAGGAAAGGGCCTGAGGCTGTGAGGAAGTTTTATAACTTGAATCCTGAAGGCTTTTAACTATATTCCTCCAAGAGGTCTCTCTAATAACACAGCTCCCAAGAATATCTCTATCTTCACACTTATACTTATAGATAATATCTCTATCTTCACACTTTTATAACTTGAATCCTGAAGGCTTTTAACTATATTCCTCCAAGAGGTCTCTCTAATAACACAGCTCCCAAGAATATCTCTATCTTCACACTTATACTTATAGATAATATCTCTATCTTCACACTTTTATAACTTGAATTCTGAAGGCTTTTAACTATATTCCTCCAAGAGGTCTCTCTAATAACACAACTCCCAAGAATATCTCTATCTTCACACTTATACTTATAGATAATATCTCTATCTTCACACTTTTATAACTTGAATCCTGAAGGCTTTTAACTATATTCCTCCAAGAGGTCTCTCTGATAACACAGCTCCCAAGAATATCTCTATCTTCACACTTTTATAACTTGAATCCTGAAGGCTTTTAACTATATTCCTCCAAGAGGTCTCTCTAATAACACAGCTCCCAAGAATATCTCTATCTTCACACTTATACTTATAGATAATATCTCTATCTTCACACTTTTATAACTTGAATTCTGAAGGCTTTTAACTATATTCCTCCAAGAGGTCTCTCTAATAACACAGCTCCCAAGAATATCTCTATCTTCACACTTTTATAACTTGAATTCTGAAGGCTTTTAACTGTATTCCTCCAAGAGGTCTCTCTAATAACACAGCTCCCAAGAATATCTCTATCTTCACACTTATACTTATAGATAATATCTCTATCTTCACACTTTTATAACTTGAATCCTGAAGGCTTTTAAGTATATTCCTCCAAGAGGTCTCTCTAATAACACAGCTCCCAAGAATATCTCTATCTTCACACTTATACTTATAGATAATATCTCTATCTTCACACTTTTATAACTTGAATCCTGAAGGCTTTTAACTATATTCCTCCAAGAGGTCTCTCTAATAACACAGCTCCCAAGAATATCTCTATCTTCACACTTATACTTATAGATAATATCTCTATCTTCACACTTTTATAACTTGAATCCTGAAGGCTTTTAACTATATTCCTCCAAGAGGTCTCTCTAATAACACAGCTCCCAAGAATATCTCTATCTTCACACTTATACTTATAGATAATATCTCTATCTTCACACTTTTATAACTTGAATCCTGAAGGCTTTTAACTATATTCCTCCAAGAGGTCTCTCTAATAACACAGCTCCCAAGAATATCTCTATCTTCACACTTATACTTATAGATAATATCTCTATCTTCACACTTTTATAACTTGAATTCTGAAGGAAAAGGAAGGGGCCTGAGGCTGTGAGGAATGGTGGGAGTTGCAGTCCAGAACCTCTGGAGGGAAGGCCCAAGTTGGCCCATGCCTACCCTAACTAACCCTCTATGGATCCTCCCTGTCTTTCAGTTGGGCTACAAAACCATCATGGTGAACTACAACCCGGAGACGGTGAGCACCGACTACGACATGTGCGACCGCCTCTACTTTGACGAGATCTCCTTCGAGGTGGGTCCCGGTGGGGGGGGGGGGGAGCAATGGGGAAGGGTCTTCAGGGCAAGGGCAGCACAGGAGGGAGCTTTGGGGTCTGCTCTTTGTCCGGACCCCCGAGCGATGGTCACCAAAGCTTGCTCCCGTCCGTCCATGCGCAGGTGGTGATGGACATCTACGAGCTGGAGAGCCCCGAGGGGGTGATCCTGTCCATGGGGGGGCCAGCTGCCCAACAACATCGCCATGGCGCTCCACCGGCAGCAGTGCCGCATCCTGGGCACCTCCCCGGAGGCCATCGACTCGGCCGAGAACCGCTTCAAGTTCTCCCGTCTCCTGGACACCATCAGCATCAGCCAGCCGCTCTGGAAGGAGCTCTCCGACATGGAGGTGGGTCTCCGCTCCCACTCCCCACGGACCCCCATAAGTGGAGGAAGGGGGCCCAGCTGACCCTCAGAAAGCCTGGCCCCCATCACTGACCTTGTCGCCTTTCCCGTCACCCACTGTAAGGTGTTCTTCTAGGAACATCTCTAGCAGGACAGAGAGCACCGTAGACCAGGGGTCCCCAAACTAAGGCCCGGGGGCCGGATGCGGCCCTCCGAGGTCATTTACCTGGCCCCCGCCCTCAGTTTTATAATATAATATATTGTATATACATATAATATTGATAATAATATTATAATGTAATACAATATAACACTAATAATAATACCATATAATAATATTGATTATATATTCTATATTACATATAATATTACTAATAATATTACAGTATAGTGGTATAGTTCAATAAAGTAATATATAGCTAATATTGTGCTATGCTAATAATATAATATATTGTATGTACATATAATATTGATAATAATATTATAATGTAATACAATATAACACTAATAATAATACCATATAATAATATTAATTATATATTCTATATTACATATAATATTACTAATAATATTACAGTATAGTGGTATAGTTCAATAAAGTAATATATAGCTAATATTGTGCTATGCTAATAATATAATATATTGTATGTACATATAATATTGATAATAATATTATAATGTAATACAATATAACACTAATAATAATACCATATAATAATATTAATTATATATTCTATATTACATATAATATTACTAATAATATTACAGTATAGTGGTATAGTTCAATATAGTAATATATAATGCTAATATTGTGCTATGCTAATAATATAATATATTGTATGTACATATAATATTGATAATAATATTATAATGTAATACAATATAACACTAATAATAATACCATATAATAATATTAATTATATATTCTATATTACATATAATATTACTAATAATATTACAGTATAGTGGTATAGTTCAATAAAGTAATATATAGCTAATATTGTGCTATGCTAATAATATAATATATTGTATGTACATATAATATTGATAATAATATTATAATGTAATACAATATAACACTAATAATAATACCATATAATCATATTAATTATATATTCTATATTACATATAATATTACTAATAATATTACAGTATAGTGGTATAGTTCAATAAAGTAATATATAGCTAATATTGTGCTATGCTAATAATATAATATATTGTATGTACATATAATATTGATAATAATATTATAATGTAATACAATATAACACTAATAATAATACCATATCATAATATTAATTATATATTCTATATTACATATAATATTACTAATAATATTACAGTATAGTGGTATAGTTCAATAAAGTAATATATAGCTAATATTGTGCTATGCTAATAATATAATATATTGTATGTACATATAATATTGATAGTAATATTATAATGTAATACAATATAACACTAATAATAATACCATATAATAATATTGATTATATATTCTATATTACATATAATATTACTAATAATATTACAGTATAGTGGTATAGTTCAATATAGTAATATATAATGCTAATATTGTGCTATGCTAATAATATAATATATTGTATGTACATATAATATTGATAGTAATATTATAATGTAATACAATATAACACTAATAATAATACCATATAATCATATTAATTATATATTCTATATTACATATAATATTACTAATAATATTACAGTATAGTGGTATAGTTCAATAAAGTAATATATAGCTAATATTGTGCTATGCTAATAATATAATATATTGTATGTACATATAATATTGATAGTAATATTATAATGTAATACAATATAACACTAATAATAATACCATATAATAATATTGATTATATATTCTATATTACATATAATATTACTAATAATATTACAGTATAGTGGTATAGTTCAATATAGTAATATATAATGCTAATATTGTGCTATGCTAATAATATAATATATTGTATGTACATATAATATTGATAGTAATATTATAATGTAATACAATATAACACTAATAATAATACCATATAATCATATTAATTATATATTCTATATTACATATAATATTACTAATAATATTACAGTATAGTGGTATAGTTCAATAAAGTAATATATAGCTAATATTGTGCTATGCTAATAATATAATATATTGTATGTACATATAATTTGTAAGCCACTCTGAGTCCCCTTTGGGGTGAGAAGGGTGTGATACAAATGTAGTAAATAAATGCAGTAAATAAATAAATAATAAATAAATACATTTTAGACTTAGGCTCGCCCAAAGTCTGAAATGATTTGAAGGCACACAACAACAACAGCAATAACAACAACCCTAATTAACTTGACTATCTCATTGGCCAGAAGCAGGAGCACACTTTCCATTGAAATCCTGATAAATGTATGTTGGTTAAAATTATTTTTATTTTTAAATATTGTATTGTTCTTTCATTGTTCTTGTTGTTATTGTTGTTGTTGTTGTTGTTTTTGCACTACAAATAAGACATGTGCAGTGTGCATCAGAATTTGTTTGTATTTTTATTTTCAAATGATAATCCGGCCCCTCAACAGTCTGAAGGATTGTGGACCGGCCCTCGGCTTCAAAAGTTTGGGGACCCCTGCCGTAGACAGTGTTAGCTAGCTATGTGTATATGTGTGTATATATGTATGTATATATGTATGTATGTGAGAGCTTATGGAAGGAAAAAGGAGAGGAAACACTTAGGCTAATGCCCTTGTAAGGTTCCAAAAAGAGAGCAAAAGCTTACTGTAAAGGAGGGTAGCCTAGAAGACCCAATTAATAACGATTAGATGTCCCAAATAATAAAAGATAACTGCCACCGATTAGTGGAAATGCAGCCACCGCTATGTGGAGAAACACCTTTAGATTATAAAAGTGCTCAACCACCCAATAGCTCAGAGGAAGCCTTTTACTTTATTCGGTGTTAAAATGGTAGCGCCATTGTGCTGAGGGAGTCTATAGACGACAGAGGCTTTGATGTAAAAAGAACAATATCAAGTTTATTCAGGCACAAGCTTGGTGGTTACAAAAGATGTTTCACGTAGAGGTATTCTTATTAACAGTTACAACACTAGAATGAGATGAATCAAACTCTCTAAATTATCACTTCTTTTACTTAAAGTAGTTTAAACTTCTTCCTCTGCTCCTTTTAAACTGTTACTTCAATGGATCTCTGTGAGTCCAGCTGGGATTGGTTCCCAAAGTCTGAAACTTGGACTATCCAGTGACTTCAAACCACGGCCATCCCTGTGATATACTATCACAGATTCTCTGTGCCTTTCCAGGACACAGACTACATTAAATAAGTCACCAAACTTATTTAAAACCGACTCAAAATGAACAGTTGAGTCTCCTTGATCCCATCAACCTGGAATCAATCTTCCCTGTGTCTCATCAGAGCACAGACTGAGGCTTCACTTTTGAAAACCTCTTCACTTCTCCTCCCCTCAGCAGATGGCTCCGCCCACATCTCCATGGCAACTGCCTCAGAGGAGAGCCACTAAATGGCTGCCGCCGTCTCACACCTACCCAACCAAACCACAAGCACATAGTTAAACACAACAAACATGAATACAAAATTCATACTTCATTACACTTACTTTTATTGTTGGAGGTAATAGCTCTCAGATAATAATAACCCTTCTCCCCAAGGGGACTCAGAGCCGATTACAGCATATAAACACCCAGGCAAACATTCAATGTCTTGATTACAATCGCATACAATGAGACACATACACAGGCAAAGGCAAAGGCTTCTCCTTTCATTTCCGGCTTTGGAGGCGGTGCTCATCTCAGGCTCTGGGGAGATGCTCTTCTCTGTTTCCAAGCTGAGGAGCCTGTGTTGTCACTCCAGCATGATTGCTTGGGGTGTCTTTTGCCTTTCCCGCTGAAGCGGTTCCTATTGATCTACTCACATTTGCATGTTTTCGAACTGCTGGTTTGGCAGGAGCTAGGGCTAACAATGAGAGCTCACCCCAACCCACGACCTCGAAATGCCAACCTTTAAGTCAGCAGGTTCAACAATTCAATGGTTTAACTTTTTGCACCACCGCAGCCCCTGTAGTTTTTACAAAAAGAGAGCAGAATCTTACTTTTATTGTTGTAGGTAAAAGAGTAGGCAGACGAAAGAAAGTTCCTTAACTTTGCTGGAAAAATCCCTGATAATGACTCCCATGTTTGTGTGTGAGAGAATAATAATAATAATAATAATAATAATAATAATAATAATAATAATAATAATAGATATGCTGGATTTCGTCTCTATTATTATTCTATTATTTCGTATCTATTATTATTCTATTATTATTTCGTATCTATTATTATTAAGCATATCTATCTTGTTTGCTGTGTCATACAATAAAATAATAATAATAATAATAATAAAAACTTTATTTATACCCTGCCACCATCTCCCTGTGGGGACTCGGGGCGGCTCACAATGTTACAAAAGTAACAGCACAAATATACACAGTTTAAAACACAAGAAGATGATAAAACAGAAGTTAAAACAAAGGTCTATACAACAGTAATAATATCAAACAACCACCAATGCAATTCAGTCAACTTCAAATACCCCGATGAAAGGAACCTAATAACATTCAGAATAGAATTATAATGGGAAGAAGAAGGGGAAAATGGCATCTTCATGTCCTTAAGTGTTCTCTCCATGTTCACAAGCGTGGATGCTCTTTCACTTCCAAGAGGCCTCTGCCTAGAATAGAACAGGATAGAATAACGTTATTGTTACTGTACACCATACAACGAAATTAAATGCCTTCCCCAATATGCATTATATATTCAGAATTACAAAAGCAAAACACCCATCCTTCCCCATTCTAATTGCTATTGCACGGCCCCAAATGCCACATCAGTATGAAACCAGAGTTCAATATAGTCACAGCTCCAGGATAAACGCTCTCTCTTGACCTATTCGTCCTTGTTTTTGTCATCCTATAATGTCTGCCATTATAAAAGAATATCCTCTGTTATATGTGCAATTGAGAAGTTGTTAAGGAAATTTTATATAATGTGCATATTTTACTGCTGTATTGTGTTAATTACTGTTTAAACCATTGTTTTTATGTTATGCTGGATTTGTTCCTGTTGTAAGCCGCCCCGAGTCCCTTCGGGAAGATGGTGGCAGGATACAAGAATAAAGTTGTTGTTATTATTATTATTATTTTATTATGACACAGCAAACAAGATAGATATGCTGGATTTCGTATCACAAAATCACAAGTCGAACACTTCCCAAGTGTCTAGGACTGTGTGATTTATTATTATTATTATTATTATTATTATTATTATGATTATTATTATTATTATTATTATGACACAGCAAACAAGATAGATATGCTGGATTTCGTATCACAAAATCACAAGTCGAACACTTCCCAAGTGTCTAGGACTGTGTGATATTATTATTATTATTATTATTATTATTATTATTATTATTATTATTATGACACAGCAAACAAGATAGACATGCTGGATTTCATATCACAAAATCACAAGTCGAACACTTCCCAAGTGTCTATTATTATTATTATTATTATTATTATTATTATTATTATTATTATTATGACACAGCAAACAAGCTAGACATGCTGGATTTCATATCACAAAATCACAAGTCGAACACTTCCCAAGTGTCTAGGACTGTGTGATTTATTATTATTATTATTATTATTATTATTATTATTATTATTATTATTATTATTTTATTATGACGCAGCAAACAAGATAGATATGCTGGATTCCATATCACAAAATCACAAGTCGAACACTTCCCAAGTGTCTAGGACTGTGTGATGTATTATTATTATTATTATTATTATTATTATTATTATTATTATTATTATTATTATTTTATTATGACACAGCAAACAAAGAAAGATATGCTGGATTTCGTATCACAAAATCACAAGTCGAACACTTTCCAAGTGTCTAGGATTGTGTGATGTATTTTCGGATGATGCGTGCAGATCCCAGCAGGGTGGCCTTTTGCAGTTGGCAGATCGTAATTTTGTCAATGTCTCTTGTTTTCCAAATGCCGGCTGAGATCTCTTGGCACGGCACCCAGTGTGCCCATCACCACTGGGACCACCTGCACTGGTTTCTGCCAGAGTCTTTGAAGTTCAGTCTTGAAGTCCTGAGAGCGGATGAGTTTTTCCTGTTGTTTTTCGTCAATGCGACTGTCACCTGGGATGGCAACATCAATGATCTATTATTATTATTATTATTATTATTATGACACAGCAAACAAGGTAGATATGCTGGATTTCATATCACAAAATCACAAGTCAAACACCTCCCAAGTGTCTAGGACTGTGTGATGTATTTCCGGACGATGTGTGCAGATCCCAGTAGGGTGGCCTTTTGCAGTTGGCAGATCGTGATTTTGTCACGTGATTATTATTATTATTATTATTATTATTATTATTATTATTATTATTATTATTATTATATGTGATTAATGCAAAACCGCCCCAGGCCCCCAAATACACATTTTTAAAAATTGAAATGTATGCCTTGGGCTGGTTTTCAAATGGTAGGGGTTTGTGTCCCTCGCAAAAGCCCGGTGTCCCGGGGAGCAGGGGCCACTCCACCCACCCACCCACCCCTCTCTCCCTCTTTCCTTGCGCTGTGTTGCAGTCGGCCAAGCAGTTCTGCTGCAAGGTGGGCTACCCGTGCGTGGTGCGCCCCTCCTACGTCCTGAGCGGAGCCGCCATGAACGTGGCCTATTCGGACAGCGACCTGGAGCGCTTCCTCTGCAACGCCGTGGCCGTCTCCAAGGAGCAGCCCGTGGTCATCTCCAAGTTCATCCAGGAGGCCAAGGTGGGTCAGCCGGTCATTCCCTTTGGGTCCTGCTGTTGCACCTCAGGTTAGCTTCACCTTGCTAAAGACACCAGGCTGCACACAGAATGTAGTTTATTAGGAAATAAGGAAAAGATAGTTCATAAAAGGTAAAAGTTCAGTTCCAAAAGATAGTTACAAAAACAAGGCTGTAAGAACAAATCCATGGAAACATTAGGCATGAAGCAAGGTCCTTAACACGAAGCCAAAGTCCCAGAAACGAGGGCACATCCCAGGCTATAAGACAATACAGGGAAGCAGACTTAGCTCTTGATTCAAGTGAGGAAAATTGCTTTGACGAAGATTTCCTGTTGGAATCTACCAGCATGTGTCTTGGTGCTTTCTTCTGGTGGAAGACTTACCCACAGCACAACTGGAAGGAGAGAACAGGTTTTAATTGTACAGAATACCAGAATCTTCTCTGTAGCCCGTTTATATAGGGGCTCTCACACACCAGAGGGTAATGGAGGTTTTATGGCTGGCATTTGTTCTTTCTCAAACGACCCTGGCACCGCCGGGTCCCCAAGCTAGTTTTACGATAATTGCTGGGTACCTGGGGAGACCTCGGGAGGATCAAGGGGTCAGAGGGGCAACTACTAAGGGACACCAAAGAGCCAGGAGAGCCCACTTTCTGAATGTGCCCCCCCCCCCATTTGCCTTTGTGGGCAGAGACCTTTTTATTTCGGCAGTGAGGACAGGCCTTGTTTTGGTTGTGGAGGGGGCGTGCTGCAGTACTTTCTCCATGTATTATTTCATCAACATCTTTTAAACCCTGGTTTAGGAGATCGATGTGGACGCGGTGGCCTGCGACGGGCAGGTGGTGGCGGTGGCCATCTCGGAGCACGTGGAGAACGCGGGGGTGCACTCGGGGGACGCGACCCTGGTGACCCCCCCGCAGGACATCACCCCCAAGACGCTGGAGCGCATCAAGGCCATCGTCCACGCCGTGGGGCAGGAGCTGCAGGTGACCGGGCCCTTCAACCTCCAGCTCATCGCCAAGGTACGGGCATTGGGAGTCAAAATGTTGGTTGGGGTTTGTGGGGTTCATTTACACCTAAGGCAAAAGTATTTGGCCATTTGACCAAGATGGACTTTAATTCATTTGTATCGAAGAGCACCCTCTTTATTTGGCATAAATTGGCAGAGTAAGTGGAGAAAGAACCATTGTCTGTTAAACAGGTCTAGATACTCCACTTGCTTGACTATCATCAGATTATCTGAAGATGCCAATAGCCACAGGTGCAGGCAAAATGTCAGGAGAAAATGCTGCTGGAACACACTAGCCATACAGCCCAGAAACCACACAACACCCCAGTTATTCTGGCCGCGAAAGCCTTCGACAATACGTTGTTGTTATTGTTATGAAAAAGAGACACAAAGCAGCTTACAGTACGAATTAATAACTAAATATACAAACAGTAAAATAGATATTAAATATTGAAAATATATGGTTAAAATCACTTGAGACCAATTAAAAACTTATTAATACATTAGAGTCTCACTTATCCAACATTCGCTTATCCAACATTCTGGATTATCCAACGCATTGTTTGTAGTCAGTGTTTTCCATATAACTTGATATTTTGGTGCTAAATTCGTAAATACAGTAATTACTACATAGCATTACTGCATATTGAACTACTTTTTCTGCCAAATTTGTTGTATAACATGATGTTTTGGTGCTTAATTTGTAAAATCATAACCTAATTTGATGTGTAATAGGCTTTTCCTTAATCCCTCCTTATTATCCAACATATTCGCTTATCCAACGTTCTGCCATCCCGTTTATGTTGGATAAGTGAGACTCTACTGTATTATTATTGTTATGAAAAAGAGACACAAAGCAGCTTACAGTACAAATTAACACATTGAAATATACAAACATGAAAATGGATATTAAATACTAAAAATATAAGGTTGAAATCCCTTGAGACCAATAAAAAACATATTAATAGCTAAACCCACAGCACCCATTGACTTAGTCTTAAAAACATTACTAAATTAGCCAGCATGGGCCATATCAGAGATGATAACCATAAGCAGATGAACGTAAGCAGGCCACTCCTCGGCCTGCCCTGCGAAGGAGACCCTTTGCCGGCCCTTGACCCCGTCTGTCCCCCTGTGACCCCTCCCTGCAGGACGACCAGCTGAAGGTCATCGAGTGCAACGTCCGTGTCTCGCGCTCCTTCCCCTTCGTCTCCAAGACGCTGGGCGTGGACCTGGTGGCTTTGGCCACGCAAGTGACCATGGGGGAGGAGGTGGAGCCCGTGGGGCTCATGGCCGGCACCGGCATCGTCGGGGTCAAGGTGAGTGAGGGGCTGGCCCGAGGGTCAGAGCCAAAGAGCGCCCAATGTTGCAGCTCAGAAAGTGGCTGAGGATTGTGGTCTGATTTCTCTGACATTTCAGAGGACGAGGGATTTGATGGGTGGAAAGTGAAAGTCCCAGGTCCCTTGGGAAATGGCCTTCAGATGATGGAGAGTTTTCACAAGAAGCTAGATTGGGCTTGGGAACAGAGGGAGTGAAAAATAGACTAATTAGAAACTCTGAGAGAATCCATGAGAAGGTGTGTTTGACATGATGTCGTGGCTACTTGGTGGGGCTTAAATTAAGGAGTGCTGGCTTCATGCCTTTCGGAGGAAACATAGGGATGGCTCTCCTGTCTCTGCTCTCAAGTTTATGATTCAAGTATTTTTAAGTTACCTGGTTCATACCATTTTTTCTGCAAAGGGTTGACCTTGGAAAAGTTCTTGCTTTCTGGTTTATGGTCTGAGGTACTGCTGTTAATTTTGGTTCTCTTGGTTTTATGAACTTTGGCATTCTTGGATAACTGCAATTTTGTATTCCCTATCTCTTTTGGAAATTCTCTTTTTTCCTTGTTACCTGCTTTCTTTAATAAACAGTTTTAGATAATTACTGGAATTGGGTGTTGTGCTGTGCTGAGTGAAAAAGTGTTAGAGTGCAACACCCAACGACCTCTGGTGAGCCCCTCTGAGTCAGTTTAAAATAAATTTGGTGACGTATTTTAAGTTAGTCTGTGCCCTTCTGAGGTGCAGAGAAGGCTGATCCTCAGTGAAGGGATCAGGGAGGCTCAAATGTTTGATTTTGAGTCAGTTTAAAATAAGTTTGGTGACTTATTTTAAGGTAGTTTGTTTCCAGATAAGGAACAGATAGTCTGTGACTGAAATTCACAGGGTGACTGCAGTTAAAGCAGTAGAGAAAGAAGTGGAATTTTAAAGTTTGAAACATCTTAATATAGCTTTGCAACTGTTATTCAAAGTACCCCTAAAAAATAGTTATTGTAACCATTAAGCTTGTGCCTCAGTAAACGTGCTATTGTTCTTTTTAACATCTCAGCTTCTGTCATCTATTTTACCATCAAAAGCAAACCAGAAAGAAGAAAAATAAAATTTAAAAAGTCTCCTCTCTAAGTAGCCGGTGGCTATATCTCCCAATAGTGGTGGCAGCGATAATATAAAATATAATTAATTAATAGAAACTCCTCCACATCTCCGCAATTGGTATCAGAGGTGGGATTTTAAAAAAAGATTCCCCCCGCCTGAGTTCCTTGCACCCTCTCTCTCCCTCCCTCCCCCCCACAGGTGCCCCAGTTCTCCTTCTCGCGCCTGGCGGGGGCCGACGTGGTGCTGGGGGTGGAGATGACCAGCACGGGGGAGGTGGCCTGCTTCGGGGAGAACCGCTGCGAGGCCTACCTCAAGGCCATGCTCAGCACCGGCTTCAAGATCCCCCGGAAGAACATCCTGCTCACCATCGGCAGCTACAAGGTGCCCCGAACATCGTGACTGACTTGTAGGGCTCGAGCTCAAGTGCCCCTTGGCGCAATGGGGATGTCCATGCGCACGCCTGCCTTCCTCCCTGGAGCATCTCTTTCTCTCTCTCTCTCCTTCCCCAGAACAAGAGCGAGCTGCTCTCCACCGTCCGGACCCTCGAGAGCCTGGGCTACAGCCTCTACGCCAGCATGGGCACAGCCGACTTCTACACGGAGCACGGCATCAAGGTGGGCGCAAGGCCCGCAAGGGGACCGAAGGCTCTGACCAGTATTCTCAAGAGAAAGGAAGGAAGGAAGGAAGGAAGCAGGGTGGTGGTCCTAGAATCATAGAATCATAGAATAGTAGAGTTGGAAGAGACCTCAAGGGCCATCTAGTCCAACCCCCCGCTAAGAAGCAGGAAATCGCATTCAAAGCACCCCCGACAGATGGCCATCCAGCCTCTGCTTAAAAGCCTCCAAAGAAGGAGCCTCCACCACGGCCCCGGGGAGAGAGTTCCACTGTCGAACAGCCCTTCTCACAGTGAGGAAGTTCTTCCTGATGTTCAGGTGGAATCTCCTTCCTTTCCTGTAGTTTGAAGCCCTTGTTCCCTTGCGTCCTAGTCTCCAAGACATGCTCCCTCTTCCCTATGACTTCCCTTCACGTATGTGTACATGGCTCTCATCATGTCTCCTCTCAGCCTTCTCTTCTGCAGGCTAAACATGCCCAGTTCTTTAAGCCGCTCCTCATAGGGCTTGTTCTCCAGACCCTTCATCATTTTAGTTGCCCTCCTCTGGACGCTTTCCAGCTTGTCAACATCTCCCTTCATCTGTGGTGCCCAAAATTGGACACAGTGTGATTCCAGGTGTGGTCTGACCAAGGCAGAATAGAATAAGGGGGAGCAGGACTTCCCTGGATCTAGACGCTATTCCCCTATTGATGCAGGACAGAATCCCATTGGCTTTTTTAGCTGCCGCATCACATTGTTGGCTCATGTTTAACTTCTTCCCCACGAGGACTCCAAGGTCTTTTTCGCACACACTGCTGTCAAGCCAGGCATCGTCCCCCATTCTGTATCTTTGATTTCCATTTTTTCTGCCGAAGTGAAGTATCTTGCATTTGTCCCTGTTGAACTTCGTTTTGTGAGTTTCGGCCAATCATCTCTCTAGTCTGTCAAGATGGTTTTGAATTCTGCTCCTGTCTTCTGGAGTGTTAGCTATCCTCCTGCCTGGCAGAAGGGGGTGGGACTGGAGGGCCCCTGGGGTCTCTTCCGACTCTAGGAGTCTACGGAAGGGGACACAAGAGATTGACTTCCTTCCCCATCGGCCAGAGCGAGGGATTTGGGCCCCTTCTCCCAACAATAGGAAGCGACCCCTTCTCCTCCTTGGGGGTCCCTGAAGGATTGGCTCATCAACCAGTATGGTTTTGACTTTGAACAGGTTTTAATGGATTCCAACTGTGGATTTTAGAATAATGTTTATATTTAATTCTGTTTCAATGTTTGCATATTTGTATATTTTAAACCAGGGGTCCTCAAACTTTTTAAGCCGAGGGCCGGTCCACAATCCTTCAGACTGTTGAGGGGCCGGATTATCATTTGAAAAAAAAAATACAAACAAATTCCGATGCACACTGCACATGTCTTATTTGTAGTGCAAAAACAACAACAACAACAACAACAATGAAAGAACAATACAATATTTAAAAATGAAAACAATTTTAACCAACATACATTTATCAGGATTTCAATGGGAAGTGTGCTCCTGCTTCTGGCCAATGAGATAGTCAAGTTAATTAGGATTATTGTTGTTGTTGTTGTTGTTGTTGTTGTGTGCCTTCAAGACATTTCAGACTTTGGGCGAGCCTAAGTCTAAAATGTATTTATTTATTATTTATTTATTTACTGCATTTATTTACTACATTTGTATCACACCCTTCTCACCCCAAAGGGGACTCAGAGTGGCTTACAAATTATATGTACATACAATATATTATATTATTAGCATAGCACAATATTAGCATTATATATTACTATATTGAACTATGCCACTATACCAGGGGTCCTCAAACTTTTTAAGCCGAGGGCCGGTCCACAATCCTTCAGACTGTTGAGGGGCCGGATTATCATTTGAAAAAAAAAATACAAACAAATTCCGATGCACACTGCACATGTCTTATTTGTAGTGCAAAAACAACAACAACAACAACAACAATGAAAGAACAATACAATATTTAAAAATGAAAACAATTTTAACCAACATACATTTATCAGGATTTCAATGGGAAGTGTGCTCCTGCTTCTGGCCAATGAGATAGTCAAGTTAATTAGGATTATTGTTGTTGTTGTTGTTGTTGTTGTTGTGTGCCTTCAAGACATTTCAGACTTTGGGCGAGCCTAAGTCTAAAATGTATTTATTTATTATTTATTTATTTACTGCATTTATTTACTACATTTGTATCACACCCTTCTCACCCCAAAGGGGACTCAGAGTGGCTTACAAATTATATGTACATACAATATATTATATTATTAGCATAGCACAATATTAGCATTATATATTACTATATTGAACTATGCCACTATACTGTAATATTATTAGCAATATTATATGTAATATAGAATATATAATTAATAATATTATATGGTATTATTAGTGTTATATTGTATTATATTATAATATTATTATCAATATTATATGTATATACAATATATTATATTATAAAACTGAGGGCGGGGGCCAGGTAAATGACCCTGGAGGGCCGCATCCGGCCCCCGGGCCTTAGTTTGGGGACCCCTGTTTTAAACTGTATGCTGTTATGTTAAACTGCTTTGAGTCTCCTTCGGGAGAGATAAAGCAAGGTATAAATAAATATAATAATTACAATAATAAGAGATACGTAACCACTTTGAGTCTCCTTCAGGAGAAATAAAGCAAGGTAGAAATAAAGCAAGGGCCCGGGCTGTGGCGCAGGCTGGTGAGCAGCCAGCTGCAGCCATCTGCAACAAATCACTCTGACCAAGGGGTCATGAGTTCAAGGCCAGCTCGGAGTCTCTGTCTTTGTTCTATGTCAAGGCATTGAATGTTTGCCTTATATGTGTAATATGATCCGCCCTGAGTCCCCTTTCGGGGTGAGAAGGGCGGAATATAAATACTGTAAATAAAATAAAATAAATAAAAAGAAATATAATAATTATAATAATAGATACCTAGCTGCTTTGAGTCTCCTTCAGGACAGATAAAGCGGGGTATAAATAAATACTATAATAATTATAATAATAGACACATAACCACTTTGAGTCTCCTTCTGAACAGATAAAACAAGGTAAAAATAAATATAATAATATAATAATAGATACATAGCTGCTTTGAGTCTCCTTCAGGACAGATAAAGCGGAGTATAAATATAATAATAATAGTAATAACCTAAACATTAATAATAATAATAATAATAATAATAATAATAATAATAATAATAATAAATCCAGCATATACATTTCATTTGCTGTGTTATACTCCGTCTTTGTGTCAAGAATAATAATAATAATAATAATAATAATAATAATAATAATAATAATACACTTTATTTATATTCCACCCTTCTCTCCGAGGGGACTCAGCTTATTACAGCATATAAAGAGACAGAGGCAAACATTCAGTGCCTTGTTACAATGAAATACAATGAGACATGAATACAAAGGCAAAGGCTTCTCCTTTCATTTCCGGCTCTGTGGGAGGTGCTCTTTCTCCATTTCCAAGCAGAGGAGCCTACATTGTCTGTGGACACCTCCCAATCGTGTGGCCAGCATGGGTGCATGGGCGCCTTTATTACCTTCCCACCGAAGCAGTACCTATTTACCTACTCACATTTGCATGTTTTTTAACTGCTAGGTTGGCAGGAGTTAGGGCTAACAGCGGGTGGGTTCGAATTGCCAACCTTCAGGTCAGCAGTTCAGCGGCACACAGGTTTAACCCATTGTGCCACCCGCAGCCCCTAAACCGAAACATTCCATCACTGGCTTGAAGACCATGAGAGATGACCTTGGTGTCACTCTGTGTCAGGACCCAGGCTGCGGAGCACCAATAACCATGCGCAGAGACCAGATTCTATCTAATATCTTTATTAAAGAAATATATAAAGTCAATAAAAACAAGTGAAGAATATAGTTCAGAAGCAGACCTTTCAGGAAAGGCCAAATATAGTCCAGGAAAATATTGTCCAATATAAGATATTAGAGTCCAAAGTTATAATCCATTAACCGAAACACACACTTTGCCAAGCAATAGTGTGGGGAAATGACAAGGTCTTATAGTCCATTGAAGCTTGACAACAAGGCTGGGACATAAGCTTGATTCTTGGCTGGATCAAAGACTTGAAACGTGGCAACTTGAAGCATGAAACAAGGTCCGTGGCAAAACGTGAGACAAGGCAAGACTTGAAACTAGATCCGGGAAGCAGGGAACAAGGAATACGAAGTCCACACACGATCTCTCTCTCAAGCTGATCAATTGACTCCGCAAGGTTCCCCTTGCGGCAAAACCCCTATATAGGGTCTTGTTTTCCCGCCAACAGAACACTTTCCCTGGAGAACAAGAAGCGAAACCCAACTCTGTCCAGATGCATGACTCCTTAGAATTTCCCAAGGGAAGCAGACCTAATCTGCTAGTTGTTTGGCAGCGATTCTGAGACTCTGGCGATTAGCCTCCCTGATTCCTCTATCTCTATTATAATTGTCCTTTCGGGAAAACGGGGGAGAATTCTGCCCAAGGCTTGTTTGGTTAACTTCCTGAGGGCAAACATCCTCCAGGTGGAGAGGCTCTGATTCAAGCTGAACCGGTGGAAATCCCATGTTTTCCTCCTCGTCTGCCACAATAGCACTAGGAACGGGACTACAAGGCCCATGAGACATCACACTCTGCAGGATTTTGCTAGCAAAAACCAGACCACTCACAAATAGGTTTGGTTGGAAATGGCTGTATTGCATGTATCTCCACAGAAAGAAAGACTCTACTGATACTTTCCCCACTCCCAGTGCTTTTAGAGACCATCACCCCACCCTTGTTCCTGAAAGTTCCATAACTTAGTCTCTGACCCCCCTCGGCTGGCCCAAGCTGTCAGTGACAATGAAAGTTCCACAACTTATATAAATGTAGCAAATAAATAAAAATAAATAAACTTGGTCTCCAACGCCATCTGCTGGCCCAAACTGTCAATGTCAGGGAGAGAGTTTATGAGATTCTCTGGATTTCAAACGACGACCCTGACACTTGGTCCCCAGCTCTACATCCTCTCAGGCTCCCCTCCCTTGCCTTAAAGGTGCTCATTGGTGCCAGTTCCCACTCACTATAATGTGCAGCTACTTAGAGTCATAGAATAATAAGAGTTGGAAGGGACCTCAAGGGCCATCTAGTCCAACCCCATTCTGCTTCATGCAGGAAGAGCACCATCAAAGTCCCCCTTCCCCTCATGTTGCCCGAGTGATGTAAGACAAAATATATACAATATGCTGGATCGGTTATAGAGTCCTGCATCTCAAGCAAAAGAGATAGGTATCAGTCATTGTCAAGGTGCGTAGTGGTCTTCCTTCCCGCGATGTAACCCCGCCCCTCCCCTTGCGTCCCCTCCCCGGCAGGTGAAGGCGGTGGACTGGCACTTTGAGGAGGCGGCGGCGGTGGCGGCGTCGGTGGCGGAGGGCGTGGACGTGGCCTCGGTGGGGAAGGAGACGCAGCAGCAGCAGCAGCGCAGCATCCTGGAGTACCTGGCGGAGAACCACTTTGACCTGGTCATCAACCTCTCCATGCGCAACGCGGGCGGGCGGCGGCTCTCCTCCTTCGTCACCAAGGGCTACCGCACGCGGCGCCTGGCCGTGGACTACTCCGTGCCCCTCATCATCGACATCAAGTGCACCAAGCTCTTCGTGGAGGTCAGGGGGGGGGGGGCAGGGAGGGGGAGGATGGATGGAAGGAAGGAAGGGGAAAGGAGGGAGGAGAGAAGGATGGATGGAAGAAGGAAGGAAGGAAGGAAAGAAGGAGAAAAAAGGTGGAAGGAGGGAGGGGGAAGGAAGGAAGGAAGGAAGGAAGGAAGGAAGGAAGGAAGGAAGGAAGGAAGGAAGGAAGGAAGGAAGGAAGGAAGGAAGGGGAAAGGAGGGAGGAGAGAAGGATGGATGGAAGAAGGAAGGAAGGAAGGAAAGAAGGAGAAAAAAGGTGGAAGGAGGGAGGGAGAGGGGAAGGAAGGAAGGAAGGAAGGAAGGAAGGAAGGGGAAAGGAGGGAGGAGAGAAGGATGGATGGAAGAAGGAAGGAAGGAAGGAAAGAAGGAGAAAAAAAGGTGGAAGGAGGGAGGGAGAGGGGAAGGAAGGAAGGAAGGAAGGAAGGAAGGAAGGAAGGAAGGAAGGAAGGGGAAAGGAGGGAGGAGAGAAGGATGGATGGAAGAAGGAAGGAAGGAAGGAAAGAAGGAGAAAAAAGGTGGAAGGAGGGAGGGAGAGGGGAAGGAAGGAAGGAAGGAAGGAAGGAAGGAAGGAAGGAAGGAAGGAAGGAAGGAAGGGGAAAGGAGGGAGGAGAGAAGGATGGATGGAAGAAGGAAGGAAGGAAGGAAAGAAGGAGAAAAAAGGTGGAAGGAGGGAGGGAGAGGGGAAGGAAGGAAGGAAGGAAGGAAGGAAGGAAGGAAGGAAGGAAGGGAAAGAGGAGGAGGAAGGATGGATGGAAGAAGGAAGGAAGGAAGAAGAAGGAGAAAAAGGTGGAAGGAGGAGGAGAGGGGAAGGAAGGAAGGAAGGAAGAAGAAGGAAGGAAGGAAGGAAGGGGAAAGGAGGGGAGAGAAGGAGGGGAGGGAAGGAAGGAAGGAGGAAGAAGGAAAGAAAGGTGGAAGGAGGGAGAGGGAAGGAAGGAAGAAGGAGGAAGAAGGGAAGAGGGAAGGAGAGAAGGATGGATGGAAGAAGGAAGGAAGGAAGGAAAGAGGAGAAAAAAGGTGGAAGGAGGGAGGGAGAGGGGAAGGAAGAGAAGGAAGGAAGGAAGGAAGGAAGGAAGGAAGGAAGGAAGGAAGGGGAGGAAGGAAGGAGGAGGAGAGAGATGGAAGGAGGATGAAGGAGAGGAAGGAAGGAAAGAAGGAGAAAAAGGTGGAAGGAGGGAGAGGAGAGAGGGGAAGGAAGGAAGGAAGGGAAGGAGGAAGGAAGGAAGGAAGGAAGGAGGAGGAAGGAAGGAAGGAAGGAAGGGGAAAGGAGGGAGGAGAGAAGGATGGATGAAGAAGGAAGGAAGGAAGGAAAGAAGGAGAAAAAAGGTGGAAGGAGGAGGGAGAGGGGAAGGAAGGAGGAAGGAAGGAAGGAAGGAAGGAAGGAAGGGGAAGGAGGAAGGGGAAGGAAGGGGAGGAAGGAAGGAAGGAAGGAAGGAAGGAAGGAAGGAAGAGGAGGGAAGGAGGAAGGATGGAAGGAAGAGAAGGGAAGGAAGGAAGGAAGGAAGGAGGAATGAAGGGGAAAGGAGGGAGGAGAGAAGGATGGATGGAAGGAAGGAAGGAAGGAAGGAAAGGAGGAGAAGAAAGGTGGAAGGAAGGGAAGGGAAGAGGGGAAAGGAAGGGAGGAAGGAGGGAAGGAAGGAAGGAAGGAAGGAAGGAAGGGAAGGGAGAAGGAGGGAGGAGAGAAGGATGGATGGAAGAAGGAAGGAAGGAAGGAAGAAGGAGAAAAAAGGTGGAAGGAGGAGGGGAGGGGAGAGGAAGGAAGGAAGAAGGAAGGAAGGAAGGAAGGAGGGAAAGGAGGGAGGAGAGAAGGATGGATGGAAGAAGGAAGGAAGGAAGGAAAGAAGGAGAAAAAAGGTGGAAGGAGGG
>NW_026943981.1:0-21090 GCF_035594765.1 Anolis carolinensis
CAGAAGTCACTTTTTCTGGAAAATTTGAGGATTTTCCAAACCCGGCGGGTCAGAAAAATGAAAATTTGGCAAGTTTTTCAGATTTGGCAGAGGTCACTTTTTCTGGAAAATTTGATGATTTTCCAAACCCGGCGGGTCAGAAAAATGAAAATTTGGCAAGTTTTTCAGATTTGGCATTGGTCACTTTTTCTGGAAAATTTCATCATTTTCCAAACCCGGCGGGTCAGAAAAATGAAAATTTGGCAAGTTTTTCAGATTTGGCAGAGGTCACTTTTTCTGGAAAATTTGTTGATTTTCCAAACCCGGCGGGTCAGAAAAATGAAAATTTGGCAAGTTTTTCAGATTTGGCAGAGGTCACTTTTTCTGGAAAATTTCATCATTTTCGAAACCCGGCGGGTCAGAAAAATGAAAATTTGGCAAGTTTTTCAGATTTGGCAGAAGTCACTTTTTCTGGAAAATTTGAGGATTTTCCAAACCCGGCGGGTCAGAAAAATGAAAATTTGGCAAGTTTTTCAGATTTGGCAGAGTTCACTTTTTCTGGAAAATTTCATCATTTTCCAAACCCGGCGGGTCAGAAAAATGAAAATTTGGCAAGTTTTTCAGATTTGGCAGAGGTCACTTTTTCTGGAAAATTTGATGATTTTCCAAACCCGGCGGGTCAGAAAAATGAAAATTTGGCAAGTTTTTCAGATTTGGCAGAGGTCACTTTTTCTGGAAAATTTCATCATTTTCCAAACCCGGCGGGTCAGAAAAATGAAAATTTGGCAAGTTTTTCAGATTTGGCAGAGGTCACTTTTTCTGGAAAATTTGAGGATTTTCGAAACCCGGCGGGTCAGAAAAATGAAAATTTGGCAAGTTTTTCAGATTTGGCAAGAGGTCACTTTTTCTGGAAAATTTGATGATTTTCCAAACCCGGCGGGTCAGAAAAATGAAAATTTGGCAAGTTTTTCAGATTTGGCAGAGGTCACTTTTTCTGGAAAATTTCATCATTTTCCAAACCCGGCGGGTCAGAAAAATGAAAATTTGGCAAGTTTTTCAGATTTGGCAGAGGTCACTTTTTCTGGAAAATTTGATGATTTTCCAAACCCGGCGGGTCAGAAAAATGAAAATTTGGCAAGTTTTTCAGATTTGGCAGAGGTCACTTTTTCTGGAAAATTTGAGGATTTTCCAAACCCGGCGGGTCAGAAAAATGAAAATTTGGCAAGTTTTTCAGATTTGGCAGAGGTCACTTTTTCTGGAAAATTTGATGATTTTCCAAACCCGGCGGGTCAGAAAAATGAAAATTTGGCAAGTTTTTCAGATTTGGCAGAGGTCACTTTTTCTGGAAAATTTGAGGATTTTCCAAACCCGGCGGGTCAGAAAAATGAAAATTTGGCAAGTTTTTCAGATTTGGCAGAGGTCACTTTTTCTGGAAAATTTGATGATTTTCCAAACCCGGCGGGTCAGAAAAATGAAAATTTGGCAAGTTTTTCAGATTTGGCATTGGTCACTTTTTCTGGAAAATTTCATCATTTTCCAAACCCGGCGGGTCAGAAAAATGAAAATTTGGCAAGTTTTTCAGATTTGGCAGAGGTCACTTTTTCTCGAAAATTTGATGATTTTCCAAACCCGGCGGGTCAGAAAAATGAAAATTTGGCAAGTTTTTCAGATTTGGCAGAGGTCACTTTTTCTGGAAAATTTGATGATTTTCCAAACCCGGCGGGTCAGAAAAATGAAAATTTGGCAAGTTTTTCAGATTTGGCAGAGGTCACTTTTTCTGGAAAATGTGAGGATTTTCCAAACCCGGCGGGTCAGAAAAATGAAAATTTGGCAAGTTTTTCAGATTTGGCAGAGGTCACTTTTTCTGGAAAATTTGATGATTTTCCAAACCCGGCGGGTCAGAAAAATGAAAATTTGGCAAGTTTTTCAGATTTGGCAGAGGTTACTTTTTCTGGAAAATTTCATCATTTTCCAAACCCGGCGGGTCAGAAAAATGAAAATTTGGCAAGTTTTTCAGATTTGGCAGAGGTCACTTTTTCTGGAAAATTTCATCATTTTCCAAACCCGGCGGGTCAGAAAAATGAAAATTTGGCAAGTTTTTCAGATTTGGCAGAGGTCACTTTTTCTGGAAAATTTCATCATTTTCGAAACCCGGCGGGTCAGAAAAATGAAAATTTGGCAAGTTTTTCAGATTTGGCAGAAGTCACTTTTTCTGGAAAATTTGAGGATTTTCCAAACCCGGCGGGTCAGAAAAATGAAAATTTGGCAAGTTTTTCAGATTTGGCAGAGGTCAATTTTTCTGGAAAATTTCATCATTTTCCAAACCCGGCGGGTCAGAAAAATGAAAATTTGGCAAGTTTTTCAGATTTGGCAGAGGTCACTTTTTCTGGAAAATTTCATCATTTTCCAAACCCGGCGGGTCAGAAAAATGAAAATTTGGCAAGTTTTTCAGATTTGGCAGAGGTCACTTTTTCTGGAAAATTTCATCATTTTCCAAACCCGGCGGGTCAGAAAAATGAAAATTTGGCAAGTTTTTCAGATTTGGCAGAGGTCACTTTTTCTGGAAAATTTGATGATTTTCCAAACCCTGGCGGGTCAGAAAAATGAAAATTTGGCAAGTTTTTCAGATTTGGCATTGGTCACTTTTTCTGGAAAATTTCATCATTTTCCAAACCCGGCGGGTCAGAAAAATGAAAATTTGGCAAGTTTTTCAGATTTGGCAGAGGTCACTTTTTCTGGAAAATTTGATGATTTTCCAAACCCGGCGGGTCAGAAAAATGAAAATTTGGCAAGTTTTTCAGATTTGGCAGAGGTCACTTTTTCTGGAAAATTTGAGGATTTTCCAAACCCGGCGGGTCAGAAAAATGAAAATTTGGCAAGTTTTTCAGATTTGGCAGAGGTCACTTTTTCTGGAAAATTTCATCATTTTCCAAACCCGGCGGGTCAGAAAAATGAAAATTTGGCAAGTTTTTCAGATTTGGCAGAAGTCACTTTTTCTGGAAAATTTGAGGATTTTCCAAACTCGGCGGGTCAGAAAAATGAAAATTTGGCAAGTTTTTCAGATTTGGCAGAGGTCACTTTTTCTGGAAAGTTTGATGATTTTCCAAACCCGGCGGGTCAGAAAAATGAAAATTTGGCAAGTTTTTCAGATTTGGCATTGGTCACTTTTTCTGGAAAATTTCATCATTTTCCAAACCCGGCGGGTCAGAAAAATGAAAATTTGGCAAGTTTTTCAGATTTGGCAGAAGTCACTTTTTCTGGAAAATTTGAGGATTTTCCAAACCCGGCGGGTCAGAAAAATGAAAATTTGGCAATTTTTCAGATTTGGCAGAGGTCACTTTTTCTGGAAAATTTGATGATTTTCCAAACCCGGCGGGTCAGAAAAATGAAAATTTGGCAAGTTTTTCAGATTTGGCATTGGTCACTTTTTCTGGAAAATTTCATCATTTTCGAAACCCGGCGGGTCAGAAAAATGAAAATTTGGCAAGTTTTTCAGATTTGGCAGAGGTCACTTTTTCTGGAAAATTTGATGATTTTCCAAACCCGGCGGGTCAGAAAAATGAAAATTTGGCAAGTTTTTCAGATTTGGCAGAGTTCACTTTTTCTGGAAAATTTCATCATTTTCGAAACCCGGCGGGTCAGAAAAATGAAAATTTGGCAAGTTTTTCAGATTTGGCAGAAGGTCACTTTTTCTGGAAAATTTGAGGATTTTCCAAACCCGGCGGGTCAGAAAAATGAAAATTTGGCAAGTTTTTCAGATTTGGCAGAGTTCACTTTTTCTGGAAAATTTCATCATTTTCCAAACCCGGCGGGTCAGAAAAATGAAAATTTGGCAAGTTTTTCAGATTTGGCAGAGGTCACTTTTTCTGGAAAATTTGAGGATTTTCCAAACCCGGCGGGTCAGAAAAATGAAAATTTGCAAGTTTTTCAGATTTGGCAGAGGTCACTTTTTCTGGAAAATTTCATCATTTTCCAAACCCGGCGGGTCAGAAAAATGAAAATTTGGCAAGTTTTTCAGATTTGGCAGAGGTCACTTTTTCTGGAAAATTTGAGGATTTTCCAAACCCGGCGGGTCAGAAAAATGAAAATTTGGCAAGTTTTTCAGATTTGGCAGAGGTCACTTTTTCTGGAAAATTTGATGATTTTCCAAACCCGGCGGGTCAGAAAAATGAAAATTTGGCAAGTTTTTCAGATTTGGCAGAGGTCACTTTTTCTGGAAAATTTCATCATTTTCCAAACCCGGCGGGTCAGAAAAATGAAAATTTGGCAAGTTTTTCAGATTTGGCAGAGGTCACTTTTTCTGGAAAATTTGATGATTTTCCAAACCCGGCGGGTCAGAAAAATGAAAATTTGGCAAGTTTTTCAGATTTGGCAGAGGTCACTTTTTCTGGAAAATTTCATCATTTTCCAAACCCGGCGGGTCAGAAAAATGAAAATTTGGCAAGTTTTTCAGATTTGGCAGAGGTCACTTTTTCTGGAAAATTTGATGATTTTCCAAACCCGGCGGGTCAGAAAAATGAAAATTTGGCAAGTTTTTCAGATTTGGCAGAGGTCACTTTTTCTGGAAAATTTGAGGATTTTCCAAACCCGGCGGGTCAGAAAAATGAAAATTTGGCAAGTTTTTCAGATTTGGCAGAGGTCACTTTTTCTGGAAAATTTGATGATTTTCCAAACCCGGCGGGTCAGAAAAATGAAAATTTGGCAAGTTTTTCAGATTTGGCATTGGTCACTTTTTCTGGAAAATTTCATCATTTTCCAAACCCGGCGGGTCAGAAAAATGAAAATTTGGCAAGTTTTTCAGATTTGGCAGAGGTCACTTTTTCTGGAAAATTTGAGGATTTTCCAAACCCGGCGGGTCAGAAAAATGAAAATTTGGCAAGTTTTTCAGATTTGGCAGAGGTCACTTTTTCTGGAAAATTTGAGGATTTTCCAAACCCGGCGGGTCAGAAAAATGAAAATTTGACAAGTTTTTCAGATTTGGCAGAGGTCACTTTTTCTGGAAAATTTCATCATTTTCCAAACCCGGCGGGTCAGAAAAATGAAAATTTGGCAAGTTTTTCAGATTTGGCAGAGGTCACTTTTTCTGGAAAATTTCATCATTTTCGAAACCCGGCGGGTCAGAAAAATGAAAATTTGGCAAGTTTTTCAGATTTGGCAGAGGTCACTTTTTCTGGAAAATTTGAGGATTTTCCAAACCCGGCGGGTCAGAAAAATGAAAATTTGGCAAGTTTTTCAGATTTGGCAGAGGTCACTTTTTCTGGAAAATTTCATCATTTTCCAAACCCGGCGGGTCAGAAAAATGAAAATTTGGCAAGTTTTTCAGATTTGGCAGAAGTCACTTTTTCTGGAAAATTTGAGGATTTTCCAAACCCGGCGGGTCAGAAAAATGAAAATTTGGCAAGTTTTTCAGATTTGGCAGAGGTCACTTTTTCTGGAAAATTTGATGATTTTCCAAACCCGGCGGGTCAGAAAAATGAAAATTTGGCAAGTTTTTCAGATTTGGCATTGGTCACTTTTTCTGGAAAATTTCATCATTTTCCAAACCCGGCGGGTCAGAAAAATGAAAATTTGGCAAGTTTTTCAGATTTGGCAGAGGTCACTTTTTCTGGAAAATTTGATGATTTTCCAAACCCGGCGGGTCAGAAAAATGAAAATTTGGCAAGTTTTTCAGATTTGGCAGAGGTCACTTTTTCTGGAAAATTTCATCATTTTCGAAACCCGGCGGGTCAGAAAAATGAAAATTTGGCAAGTTTTTCAGATTTGGCAGAAGTCACTTTTTCTGGAAAATTTGAGGATTTTCCAAACCCGGCGGGTCAGAAAAATGAAAATTTGGCAAGTTTTTCAGATTTGGCTGAGGTCACTTTTTCTGGAAAATTTGAGGATTTTCCAAACCCGGCGGGTCAGAAAAATGAAAATTTGGCAAGTTTTTCAGATTTGGCAGAGGTCACTTTTTCTGGAAAATTTGATGATTTTCCAAACCCGGCGGGTCAGAAAAATGAAAATTTGGCAAGTTTTTCAGATTTGGCAGAGGTCACTTTTTCTGGAAAATTTCATCATTTTCCAAACCCGGCGGGTCAGAAAAATGAAAATTTGGCAAGTTTTTCAGATTTGGCAGAGGTCACTTTTTCTGGAAAATTTGATGATTTTCCAAACCCGGCGGGTCAGAAAAATGAAAATTTGGCAAGTTTTTCAGATTTGGCAGAGGTCACTTTTTCTGGAAAATTTGAGGATTTTCCAAACCCGGCGGGTCAGAAAAATGAAAATTTGGCAAGTTTTTCAGATTTGGCAGAGGTCACTTTTTCTGGAAAATTTGATGATTTTCCAAACCCGGCGGGTCAGAAAAATGAAAATTTGGCAAGTTTTTCAGATTTGGCATTGGTCACTTTTTCTGGAAAATTTCATCATTTTCCAAACCCGGCGGGTCAGAAAAATGAAAATTTGGCAAGTTTTTCAGATTTGGCAGAGGTCACTTTTTCTGGAAAATTTGAGGATTTTCCAAACCCGGCGGGTCAGAAAAATGAAAATTTGGCAAGTTTTTCAGATTTGGCAGAGGTCACTTTTTCTGGAAAATTTGAGGATTTTCCAAACCCGGCGGGTCAGAAAAATGAAAATTTGACAAGTTTTTCAGATTTGGCAGAGGTCACTTTTTCTGGAAAATTTCATCATTTTCCAAACCCGGCGGGTCAGAAAAATGAAAATTTGGCAAGTTTTTCAGATTTGGCAGAGGTCACTTTTTCTGGAAAATTTGATGATTTTCCAAACCCGGCGGGTCAGAAAAATGAAAATTTGGCAAGTTTTTCAGATTTGGCAGAGGTCACTTTTTCTGGAAAATTTGATGATTTTCCAAACCCGGCGGGTCAGAAAAATGAAAATTTGGCAAGTTTTTCAGATTTGGCAGAGGTCACTTTTTCTGGAAAATTTGAGGATTTTCCAAACCCGGCGGGTCAGAAAAATGAAAATTTGGCAAGTTTTTCAGATTTGGCAGAGGTCACTTTTTCTGGAAAATTTGATGATTTTCCAAACCCGGCGGGTCAGAAAAATGAAAATTTGGCAAGTTTTTCAGATTTGGCATTGGTCACTTTTTCTGGAAAATTTCATCATTTTCCAAACCCGGCGGGTCAGAAAAATGAAAATTTGGCAAGTTTTTCAGATTTGGCAGAGGTCACTTTTTCTGGAAAATTTGAGGATTTTCTAAACCCGGCGGGTCAGAAAAATGAAAATTTGGCAAGTTTTTCAGATTTGGCATTGGTCACTTTTTCTGGAAAATTTGAGGATTTTCCAAACCCGGCGGGTCAGAAAAATGAAAATTTGGCAAGTTTTTCAGATTTGGCAGAGTTCACTTTTTCTGGAAAATTTCATCATTTTCCAAACCCGGCGGGTCAGAAAAATGAAAATTTGGCAAGTTTTTCAGATTTGGCAGAGGTCACTTTTTCTGGAAAATTTGAGGATTTTCCAAACCCGGCGGGTCAGAAAAATGAAAATTTGGCAAGTTTTTCAGATTTGGCAGAGGTCACTTTTTCTGGAAAGTTTGATGATTTTCCAAACCCGGCGGGTCAGAAAAATGAAAATTTGGCAAGTTTTTCAGATTTGGCATTGGTCACTTTTTCTGGAAAATTTCATCATTTTCCAAACCCGGCGGGTCAGAAAAATGAAAATTTGGCAAGTTTTTCAGATTTGGCAGAAGTCACTTTTTCTGGAAAATTTGAGGATTTTCCAAACCTGGCGGGTCAGAAAAATGAAAATTTGGCAAGTTTTTCAGATTTGGCAGAGGTCACTTTTTCTGGAAAATTTGATGATTTTCCAAACCCGGCGGGTCAGAAAAATGAAAATTTGGCAAGTTTTTCAGATTTGGCATTGGTCACTTTTTCTGGAAAATTTCATCATTTTCCAAACCCGGCGGGTCAGAAAAATGAAAATTTGGCAAGTTTTTCAGATTTGGCAGAGGTCACTTTTTCTGGAAAATTTGATGATTTTCCAAACCCGGCGGGTCAGAAAAATGAAAATTTGGCAAGTTTTTCAGATTTGGCATTGGTCACTTTTTCTGGAAAATTTCATCATTTTCCAAACCCGGCGGGTCAGAAAAATGAAAATTTGGCAAGTTTTTCAGATTTGGCAGAGGTCACTTTTTCTGGAAAATTTGAGGATTTTCCAAACCCGGCGGGTCAGAAAAATGAAAATTTGGCAAGTTTTTCAGATTTGGCAGAGGTCACTTTTTCTGGAAAATTTGAGGATTTTCCAAACCCGGCGGGTCAGAACAATGAAAATTTGACAAGTTTTTCAGATTTGGCAGAGGTCACTTTTTCTGGAAAATTTCATCATTTTCCAAACCCGGCGGGTCAGAAAAATGAAAATTTGGCAAGTTTTTCAGATTTGGCAGAGGTCACTTTTTCTGGAAAATTTGATGATTTTCCAAACCCGGCGGGTCAGAAAAATGAAAATTTGGCAAGTTTTTCAGATTTGGCAGAGGTCACTTTTTCTGGAAAATTTGATGATTTTCCAAACCCGGCGGGTCAGAAAAATGAAAATTTGGCAAGTTTTTCAGATTTGGCAGAGGTCACTTTTTCTGGAAAATTTGAGGATTTTCCAAACCCGGCGGGTCAGAAAAATGAAAATTTGGCAAGTTTTTCAGATTTGGCAGAGGTCACTTTTTCTGGAAAATTTGATGATTTTCCAAACCCGGCGGGTCAGAAAAATGAAAATTTGGCAAGTTTTTCAGATTTGGCATTGGTCACTTTTTCTGGAAAATTTCATCATTTTCCAAACCCGGCGGGTCAGAAAAATGAAAATTTGGCAAGTTTTTCAGATTTGGCAGAGGTCACTTTTTCTGGAAAATTTGAGGATTTTCTAAACCCGGCGGGTCAGAAAAATGAAAATTTGGCAAGTTTTTCAGATTTGGCATTGGTCACTTTTTCTGGAAAATTTGAGGATTTTCCAAACCCGGCGGGTCAGAAAAATGAAAATTTGGCAAGTTTTTCAGATTTGGCAGAGTTCACTTTTTCTGGAAAATTTCATCATTTTCCAAACCCGGCGGGTCAGAAAAATGAAAATTTGGCAAGTTTTTCAGATTTGGCAGAGGTCACTTTTTCTGGAAAATTTCATCATTTTCGAAACCCGGCGGGTCAGAAAAATGAAAATTTGGCAAGTTTTTCAGATTTGGCAGAGGTCACTTTTTCTGGAAAGTTTGATGATTTTCCAAACCCGGCGGGTCAGAAAAATGAAAATTTGGCAAGTTTTTCAGATTTGGCAGAGGTCACTTTTTCTGGAAAATTTCATCATTTTCCAAACCCGGCGGGTCAGAAAAATGAAAATTTGGCAAGTTTTTCAGATTTGGCAGAGGTCACTTTTTCTGGAAAATTTGATGATTTTCCAAACCCGGCGGGTCAGAAAAATGAAAATTTGGCAAGTTTTTCAGATTTGGCAGAGGTCACTTTTTCTGGAAAATTTGAGGATTTTCCAAACCCGGCGGGTCAGAAAAATGAAAATTTGGCAAGTTTTTCAGATTTGGCAGAGGTCACTTTTTCTGGAAAATTTGATGATTTTCCAAACCCGGCGGGTCAGAAAAATGAAAATTTGGCAAGTTTTTCAGATTTGGCATTGGTCACTTTTTCTGGAAAATTTCATCATTTTCCAAACCCGGCGGGTCAGAAAAATGAAAATTTGGCAAGTTTTTCAGATTTGGCAGAGGTCACTTTTTCTGGAAAATTTGAGGATTTTCCAAACCCGGCGGGTCAGAAAAATGAAAATTTGGCAAGTTTTTCAGATTTGGCAGAGGTCACTTTTTCTGGAAAATTTGAGGATTTTCCAAACCCGGCGGGTCAGAAAAATGAAAATTTGACAAGTTTTTCAGATTTGGCAGAGGTCACTTTTTCTGGAAAATTTCATCATTTTCCAAACCCGGCGGGTCAGAAAAATGAAAATTTGGCAAGTTTTTCAGATTTGGCAGAGGTCACTTTTTCTGGAAAATTTGATGATTTTCCAAACCCGGCGGGTCAGAAAAATGAAAATTTGGCAAGTTTTTCAGATTTGGCAGAGGTCACTTTTTCTGGAAAATTTGATGATTTTCCAAACCCGGCGGGTCAGAAAAATGAAAATTTGGCAAGTTTTTCAGATTTGGCAGAGGTCACTTTTTCTGGAAAATTTGAGGATTTTCCAAACCCGGCGGGTCAGAAAAATGAAAATTTGGCAAGTTTTTCAGATTTGGCAGAGGTCACTTTTTCTGGAAAATTTGATGATTTTCCAAACCCGGCGGGTCAGAAAAATGAAAATTTGGCAAGTTTTTCAGATTTGGCATTGGTCACTTTTTCTGGAAAATTTCATCATTTTCCAAACCCGGCGGGTCAGAAAAATGAAAATTTGGCAAGTTTTTCAGATTTGGCAGAGGTCACTTTTTCTGGAAAATTTGAGGATTTTCTAAACCCGGCGGGTCAGAAAAATGAAAATTTGGCAAGTTTTTCAGATTTGGCATTGGTCACTTTTTCTGGAAAATTTGAGGATTTTCCAAACCCGGCGGGTCAGAAAAATGAAAATTTGGCAAGTTTTTCAGATTTGGCAGAGTTCACTTTTTCTGGAAAATTTCATCATTTTCCAAACCCGGCGGGTCAGAAAAATGAAAATTTGGCAAGTTTTTCAGATTTGGCAGAGGTCACTTTTTCTGGAAAATTTGAGGATTTTCCAAACCCGGCGGGTCAGAAAAATGAAAATTTGGCAAGTTTTTCAGATTTGGCAGAGGTCACTTTTTCTGGAAAGTTTGATGATTTTCCAAACCCGGCGGGTCAGAAAAATGAAAATTTGGCAAGTTTTTCAGATTTGGCATTGGTCACTTTTTCTGGAAAATTTCATCATTTTCCAAACCCGGCGGGTCAGAAAAATGAAAATTTGGCAAGTTTTTCAGATTTGGCAGAAGTCACTTTTTCTGGAAAATTTGAGGATTTTCCAAACCTGGCGGGTCAGAAAAATGAAAATTTGGCAAGTTTTTCAGATTTGGCAGAGGTCACTTTTTCTGGAAAATTTGATGATTTTCCAAACCCGGCGGGTCAGAAAAATGAAAATTTGGCAAGTTTTTCAGATTTGGCATTGGTCACTTTTTCTGGAAAATTTCATCATTTTCCAAACCCGGCGGGTCAGAAAAATGAAAATTTGGCAAGTTTTTCAGATTTGGCAGAGGTCACTTTTTCTGGAAAATTTGATGATTTTCCAAACCCGGCGGGTCAGAAAAATGAAAATTTGGCAAGTTTTTCAGATTTGGCATTGGTCACTTTTTCTGGAAAATTTCATCATTTTCCAAACCCGGCGGGTCAGAAAAATGAAAATTTGGCAAGTTTTTCAGATTTGGCAGAGGTCACTTTTTCTGGAAAATTTGAGGATTTTCCAAACCCGGCGGGTCAGAAAAATGAAAATTTGGCAAGTTTTTCAGATTTGGCAGAGGTCACTTTTTCTGGAAAATTTGAGGATTTTCCAAACCCGGCGGGTCAGAACAATGAAAATTTGACAAGTTTTTCAGATTTGGCAGAGGTCACTTTTTCTGGAAAATTTCATCATTTTCCAAACCCGGCGGGTCAGAAAAATGAAAATTTGGCAAGTTTTTCAGATTTGGCAGAGGTCACTTTTTCTGGAAAATTTGATGATTTTCCAAACCCGGCGGGTCAGAAAAATGAAAATTTGGCAAGTTTTTCAGATTTGGCAGAGGTCACTTTTTCTGGAAAATTTGATGATTTTCCAAACCCGGCGGGTCAGAAAAATGAAAATTTGGCAAGTTTTTCAGATTTGGCAGAGGTCACTTTTTCTGGAAAATTTGAGGATTTTCCAAACCCGGCGGGTCAGAAAAATGAAAATTTGGCAAGTTTTTCAGATTTGGCAGAGGTCACTTTTTCTGGAAAATTTGATGATTTTCCAAACCCGGCGGGTCAGAAAAATGAAAATTTGGCAAGTTTTTCAGATTTGGCATTGGTCACTTTTTCTGGAAAATTTCATCATTTTCCAAACCCGGCGGGTCAGAAAAATGAAAATTTGGCAAGTTTTTCAGATTTGGCAGAGGTCACTTTTTCTGGAAAATTTGAGGATTTTCTAAACCCGGCGGGTCAGAAAAATGAAAATTTGGCAAGTTTTTCAGATTTGGCATTGGTCACTTTTTCTGGAAAATTTGAGGATTTTCCAAACCCGGCGGGTCAGAAAAATGAAAATTTGGCAAGTTTTTCAGATTTGGCAGAGTTCACTTTTTCTGGAAAATTTCATCATTTTCCAAACCCGGCGGGTCAGAAAAATGAAAATTTGGCAAGTTTTTCAGATTTGGCAGAGGTCACTTTTTCTGGAAAATTTCATCATTTTCGAAACCCGGCGGGTCAGAAAAATGAAAATTTGGCAAGTTTTTCAGATTTGGCAGAGGTCACTTTTTCTGGAAAATTTGAGGATTTTCCAAACCCGGCGGGTCAGAAAAATGAAAATTTGGCAAGTTTTTCAGATTTGGCAGAGGTCACTTTTTCTGGAAAATTTGATGATTTTCCAAACCCGGCGGGTCAGAAAAATGAAAATTTGGCAAGTTTTTCAGATTTGGCATTGGTCACTTTTTCTGGAAAATTTCATCATTTTCCAAACCCGGCGGGTCAGAAAAATGAAAATTTGGCAAGTTTTTCAGATTTGGCAGAGGTCACTTTTTCTGGAAAATTTGAGGATTTTCTAAACCCGGCGGGTCAGAAAAATGAAAATTTGGCAAGTTTTTCAGATTTGGCATTGGTCACTTTTTCTGGAAAATTTGAGGATTTTCCAAACCCGGCGGGTCAGAAAAATGAAAATTTGGCAAGTTTTTCAGATTTGGCAGAGTTCACTTTTTCTGGAAAATTTCATCATTTTCCAAACCCGGCGGGTCAGAAAAATGAAAATTTGGCAAGTTTTTCAGATTTGGCAGAGGTCACTTTTTCTGGAAAATTTCATCATTTTCGAAACCCGGCGGGTCAGAAAAATGAAAATTTGGCAAGTTTTTCAGATTTGGCAGAGGTCACTTTTTCTGGAAAATTTGAGGATTTTCCAAACCCGGCGGGTCAGAAAAATGAAAATTTGGCAAGTTTTTCAGATTTGGCAGAGGTCACTTTTTCTGGAAAGTTTGATGATTTTCCAAACCCGGCGGGTCAGAAAAATGAAAATTTGGCAAGTTTTTCAGATTTGGCATTGGTCACTTTTTCTGGAAAATTTCATCATTTTCCAAACCCGGCGGGTCAGAAAAATGAAAATTTGGCAAGTTTTTCAGATTTGGCAGAAGTCACTTTTTCTGGAAAATTTGAGGATTTTCCAAACCCGGCGGGTCAGAAAAATGAAAATTTGGCAAGTTTTTCAGATTTGGCAGAGGTCACTTTTTCTGGAAAATTTGATGATTTTCCAAACCCGGCGGGTCAGAAAAATGAAAATTTGGCAAGTTTTTCAGATTTGGCATTGGTCACTTTTTCTGGAAAATTTCATCATTTTCCAAACCCGGCGGGTCAGAAAAATGAAAATTTGGCAAGTTTTTCAGATTTGGCAGAGGTCACTTTTTCTGGAAAATTTGAGGATTTTCCAAACCCGGCGGGTCAGAAAAATGAAAATTTGGCAAGTTTTTCAGATTTGGCAGAGGTCACTTTTTCTGGAAAATTTGAGGATTTTCCAAACTCGGCGGGTCAGAAAAATGAAAATTTGACAAGTTTTTCAGATTTGGCAGAGGTCACTTTTTCTGGAAAATTTCATCATTTTCCAAACCCGGCGGGTCAGAAAAATGAAAATTTGGCAAGTTTTTCAGATTTGGCAGAGGTCACTTTTTCTGGAAAATTTGAGGATTTTCCAAACCCGGCGGGTCAGAAAAATGAAAATTTGGCAAGTTTTTCAGATTTGGCAGAGGTCACTTTTTCTGGAAAATTTGATGATTTTCCAAACCCGGCGGGTCAGAAAAATGAAAATTTGGCAAGTTTTTCAGATTTGGCATTGGTCACTTTTTCTGGAAAATTTCATCATTTTCCAAACCCGGCGGGTCAGAAAAATGAAAATTTGGCAAGTTTTTCAGATTTGGCAGAGGTCACTTTTTCTGGAAAATTTGAGGATTTTCCAAACCCGGCGGGTCAGAAAAATGAAAATTTGGCAAGTTTTTCAGATTTGGCAGAGGTCACTTTTTCTGGAAAATTTGAGGATTTTCCAAACCCGGCGGGTCAGAAAAATGAAAATTTGACAAGTTTTTCAGATTTGGCAGAGGTCACTTTTTCTGGAAAATTTCATCATTTTCCAAACCCGGCGGGTCAGAAAAATGAAAATTTGGCAAGTTTTTCAGATTTGGCAGAGGTCACTTTTTCTGGAAAATTTGATGATTTTCCAAACCCGGCGGGTCAGAAAAATGAAAATTTGGCAAGTTTTTCAGATTTGGCAGAGGTCACTTTTTCTGGAAAATTTGATGATTTTCCAAACCCGGCGGGTCAGAAAAATGAAAATTTGGCAAGTTTTTCAGATTTGGCAGAGGTCACTTTTTCTGGAAAATTTGATGATTTTCCAAACCCGGCGGGTCAGAAAAATGAAAATTTGGCAAGTTTTTCAGATTTGGCAGAGGTCACTTTTTCTGGAAAATTTGAGGATTTTCCAAACCCGGCGGGTCAGAAAAATGAAAATTTGGCAAGTTTTTCAGATTTGGCAGAGGTCACTTTTTCTGGAAAATTTGAGGATTTTCCAAACCCGGCGGGTCAGAAAAATGAAAATTTGACAAGTTTTTCAGATTTGGCAGAGGTCACTTTTTCTGGAAAATTTCATCATTTTCCAAACCCGGCGGGTCAGAAAAATGAAAATTTGGCAAGTTTTTCAGATTTGGCAGAGGTCACTTTTTCTGGAAAATTTGATGATTTTCCAAACCCGGCGGGTCAGAAAAATGAAAATTTGGCAAGTTTTTCAGATTTGGCAGAGGTCACTTTTTCTGGAAAATTTGATGATTTTCCAAACCCGGCGGGTCAGAAAAATGAAAATTTGGCAAGTTTTTCAGATTTGGCAGAGGTCACTTTTTCTGGAAAATTTGATGATTTTCCAAACCCGGCGGGTCAGAAAAATGAAAATTTGGCAAGTTTTTCAGATTTGGCATTGGTCACTTTTTCTGGAAAATTTCATCATTTTCCAAACCCGGCGGGTCAGAAAAATGAAAATTTGGCAAGTTTTTCAGATTTGGCAGAGGTCACTTTTTCTGGAAAATTTGAGGATTTTCTAAACCCGGCGGGTCAGAAAAATGAAAATTTGGCAAGTTTTTCAGATTTGGCAGAGGTCACTTTTTCTGGAAAATTTGAGGATTTTCCAAACCCGGCGGGTCAGAAAAATGAAAATTTGGCAAGTTTTTCAGATTTGGCAGAGTTCACTTTTTCTGGAAAATTTCATCATTTTCCAAACCCGGCGGGTCAGAAAAATGAAAATTTGGCAAGTTTTTCAGATTTGGCAGAGGTCACTTTTTCTGGAAAATTTCATCATTTTCGAAACCCGGCGGGTCAGAAAAATGAAAATTTGGCAAGTTTTTCAGATTTGGCAGAGGTCACTTTTTCTGGAAAATTTGATGATTTTCCAAACCCGGCGGGTCAGAAAAATGAAAATTTGGCAAGTTTTTCAGATTTGGCAGAGGTCACTTTTTCTGGAAAGTTTGATGATTTTCCAAACCCGGCGGGTCAGAAAAATGAAAATTTGGCAAGTTTTTCAGATTTGGCATTGGTCACTTTTTCTGGAAAATTTCATCATTTTCCAAACCCGGCGGGTCAGAAAAATGAAAATTTGGCAAGTTTTTCAGATTTGGCAGAAGTCACTTTTTCTGGAAAATTTGAGGATTTTCCAAACCCGGCGGGTCAGAAAAATGAAAATTTGGCAAGTTTTTCAGATTTGGCAGAGGTCACTTTTTCTGGAAAATTTGATGATTTTCCAAACCCGGCGGGTCAGAAAAATGAAAATTTGGCAAGTTTTTCAGATTTGGCAGAGTTCACTTTTTCTGGAAAATTTCATCATTTTCGAAACCCGGCGGGTCAGAAAAATGAAAATTTGGCAAGTTTTTCAGATTTGGCAGAAGTCACTTTTTCTGGAAAATTTGAGGATTTTCCAAACCCGGCGGGTCAGAAAAATGAAAATTTGGCAAGTTTTTCAGATTTGGCAGAGTTCACTTTTTCTGGAAAATTTCATCATTTTCCAAACCCGGCGGGTCAGAAAAATGAAAATTTGGCAAGTTTTTCACATTTGGCAGAGGTCACTTTTTCTGGAAAATTTGAGGATTTTCCAAACCCGGCGGGTCAGAAAAATGAAAATTTGGCAAGTTTTTCAGATTTGGCAGAGGTCACTTTTTCTGGAAAATTTCATCATTTTCCAAACCCGGCGGGTCAGAAAAATGAAAATTTGGCAAGTTTTTCAGATTTGGCAGAGGTCACTTTTTCTGGAAAATTTGAGGATTTTCCAAACCCGGCGGGTCAGAAAAATGAAAATTTGGCAAGTTTTTCAGATTTGGCAGAGGTCACTTTTTCTGGAAAATTTGATGATTTTCCAAACCCGGCGGGTCAGAAAAATGAAAATTTGGCAAGTTTTTCAGATTTGGCAGAGGTCACTTTTTCTGGAATATTTGATGATTTTCCAAACCCGGCGGGTCAGAAAAATGAAAATTTGGCAAGTTTTTCAGATTTGGCAGAGGTCACTTTTTCTGGAAAATTTGAGGATTTTCCAAACCCGGCGGGTCAGAAAAATGAAAATTTGGCAAGTTTTTCAGATTTGGCAGAGGTCACTTTTTCTGGAAAATTTGAGGATTTTCCAAACCCGGCGGGTCAGAAAAATGAAAATTTGACAAGTTTTTCAGATTTGGCAGAGGTCACTTTTTCTGGAAAATTTCATCATTTTCCAAACCCGGCGGGTCAGAAAAATGAAAATTTGGCAAGTTTTTCAGATTTGGCAGAGGTCACTTTTTCTGGAAAATTTGATGATTTTCCAAACCCGGCGGGTCAGAAAAATGAAAATTTGGCAAGTTTTTCAGATTTGGCATTGGTCACTTTTTCTGGAAAATTTCATCATTTTCCAAACCCGGCGGGTCAGAAAAATGAAAATTTGGCAAGTTTTTCAGATTTGGCAGAGGTCACTTTTTCTGGAAAATTTGAGGATTTTCCAAACCCGGCGGGTCAGAAAAATGAAAATTTGGCAAGTTTTTCAGATTTGGCAGAGGTCACTTTTTCTGGAAAATTTGATGATTTTCCAAACCCGGCGGGTCAGAAAAATGAAAATTTGGCAAGTTTTTCAGATTTGGCAGAGTTCACTTTTTCTGGAAAATTTCATCATTTTCGAAACCCGGCGGGTCAGAAAAATGAAAATTTGGCAAGTTTTTCAGATTTGGCAGAAGTCACTTTTTCTGGAAAATTTGAGGATTTTCCAAACCCGGCGGGTCAGAAAAATGAAAATTTGGCAAGTTTTTCAGATTTGGCAGAGTTCACTTTTTCTGGAAAATTTCATCATTTTCCAAACCCGGCGGGTCAGAAAAATGAAAATTTGGCAAGTTTTTCACATTTGGCAGAGGTCACTTTTTCTGGAAAATTTGAGGATTTTCCAAACCCGGCGGGTCAGAAAAATGAAAATTTGGCAAGTTTTTCAGATTTGGCAGAGGTCACTTTTTCTGGAAAATTTGAGGATTTTCTAAACCCGGCGGGTCAGAAAAATGAAAATTTGGCAAGTTTTTCAGATTTGGCAGAGGTCACTTTTTCTGGAAAATTTGAGGATTTTCCAAACCCGGCGGGTCAGAAAAATGAAAATTTGGCAAGTTTTTCAGATTTGGCAGAGTTCACTTTTTCTGGAAAATTTCATCATTTTCCAAACCCGGCGGGTCAGAAAAATGAAAATTTGGCAAGTTTTTCAGATTTGGCAGAGGTCACTTTTTCTGGAAAATTTCATCATTTTCGAAACCCGGCGGGTCAGAAAAATGAAAATTTGGCAAGTTTTTCAGATTTGGCAGAGGTCACTTTTTCTGGAAAATTTGAGGATTTTCCAAACCCGGCGGGTCAGAAAAATGAAAATTTGGCAAGTTTTTCAGATTTGGCAGAGGTCACTTTTTCTGGAAAGTTTGATGATTTTCCAAACCCGGCGGGTCAGAAAAATGAAAATTTGGCAAGTTTTTCAGATTTGGCATTGGTCACTTTTTCTGGAAAATTTCATCATTTTCCAAACCCGGCGGGTCAGAAAAATGAAAATTTGGCAAGTTTTTCAGATTTGGCAGAAGTCACTTTTTCTGGAAAATTTGAGGATTTTCCAAACCCGGCGGGTCAGAAAAATGAAAATTTGGCAAGTTTTTCAGATTTGGCAGAGGTCACTTTTTCTGGAAAATTTGATGATTTTCCAAACCCGGCGGGTCAGAAAAATGAAAATTTGGCAAGTTTTTCAGATTTGGCAGAGTTCACTTTTTCTGGAAAATTTCATCATTTTCGAAACCCGGCGGGTCAGAAAAATGAAAATTTGGCAAGTTTTTCAGATTTGGCAGAAGTCACTTTTTCTGGAAAATTTGAGGATTTTCCAAACCCGGCGGGTCAGAAAAATGAAAATTTGGCAAGTTTTTCAGATTTGGCAGAGTTCACTTTTTCTGGAAAATTTCATCATTTTCCAAACCCGGCGGGTCAGAAAAATGAAAATTTGGCAAGTTTTTCACATTTGGCAGAGGTCACTTTTTCTGGAAAATTTGAGGATTTTCCAAACCCGGCGGGTCAGAAAAATGAAAATTTGGCAAGTTTTTCAGATTTGGCAGAGGTCACTTTTTCTGGAAAATTTCATCATTTTCCAAACCCGGCGGGTCAGAAAAATGAAAATTTGGCAAGTTTTTCAGATTTGGCAGAGGTCACTTTTTCTGGAATATTTGATGATTTTCCAAACCCGGCGGGTCAGAAAAATGAAAATTTGGCAAGTTTTTCAGATTTGGCAGAGGTCACTTTTTCTGGAAAATTTGAGGATTTTCCAAACCCGGCGGGTCAGAAAAATGAAAATTTGGCAAGTTTTTCAGATTTGGCAGAGGTCACTTTTTCTGGAAAATTTGAGGATTTTCCAAACCCGGCGGGTCAGAAAAATGAAAATTTGACAAGTTTTTCAGATTTGGCAGAGGTCACTTTTTCTGGAAAATTTGATGATTTTCCAAACCCGGCGGGTCAGAAAAATGAAAATTTGGCAAGTTTTTCAGATTTGGCAGAGGTCACTTTTTCTGGAAAATTTGATGATTTTCCAAACCCGGCGGGTCAGAAAAATGAAAATTTGGCAAGTTTTTCAGATTTGGCATTGGTCACTTTTTCTGGAAAATTTCATCATTTTCCAAACCCGGCGGGTCAGAAAAATGAAAATTTGGCAAGTTTTCAGATTTGGCAGAGGTCACTTTTTCTGGAAAATTTGAGGATTTTCCAAACCCGGCGGGTCAGAAAAATGAAAATTTGGCAAGTTTTTCAGATTTGGCAGAGGTCACTTTTTCTGGAAAATTTGATGATTTTCCAAACCCGGCGGGTCAGAAAAATGAAAATTTGGCAAGTTTTTCAGATTTGGCAGAGTTCACTTTTTCTGGAAAATTTCATCATTTTCGAAACCCGGCGGGTCAGAAAAATGAAAATTTGGCAAGTTTTTCAGATTTGGCAGAAGTCACTTTTTCTGGAAAATTTGAGGATTTTCCAAACCCGGCGGGTCAGAAAAATGAAAATTTGGCAAGTTTTTCAGATTTGGCAGAGTTCACTTTTTCTGGAAAATTTCATCATTTTCCAAACCCGGCGGGTCAGAAAAATGAAAATTTGGCAAGTTTTTCACATTTGGCAGAGGTCACTTTTTCTGGAAAATTTGAGGATTTTCCAAACCCGGCGGGTCAGAAAAATAAAAATTTGGCAAGTTTTTCAGATTTGGCAGAGGTCACTTTTTCTGGAAAATTTCATCATTTTCCAAACCCGGCGGGTCAGAAAAATGAAAATTTGGCAAGTTTTTCAGATTTGGCAGAGGTCACTTTTTCTGGAAAATTTGAGGATTTTCCAAACCCGGCGGGTCAGAAAAATGAAAATTTGGCAAGTTTTTCAGATTTGGCAGAGGTCACTTTTTCTGGAAAATTTGATGATTTTCCAAACCCGGCGGGTCAGAAAAATGAAAATTTGGCAAGTTTTTCAGATTTGGCAGAGGTCACTTTTTCTGGAATATTTGATGATTTTCCAAACCCGGCGGGTCAGAAAAATGAAAATTTGGCAAGTTTTTCAGATTTGGCAGAGGTCACTTTTTCTGGAAAATTTGAGGATTTTCCAAACCCGGCGGGTCAGAAAAATGAAAATTTGGCAAGTTTTTCAGATTTGGCAGAGGTCACTTTTTCTGGAAAATTTGAGGATTTTCCAAACCCGGCGGGTCAGAAAAATGAAAATTTGACAAGTTTTTCAGATTTGGCAGAGGTCACTTTTTCTGGAAAATTTGATGATTTTCCAAACCCGGCGGGTCAGAAAAATGAAAATTTGGCAAGTTTTTCAGATTTGGCAGAGGTCACTTTTTCTGGAAAATTTGATGATTTTCCAAACCCGGCGGGTCAGAAAAATGAAAATTTGGCAAGTTTTTCACATTTGGCAGAGGTCACTTTTTCTGGAAAATTTGAGGATTTTCCAAACCCGGCGGGTCAGAAAAATGAAAATTTGGCAAGTTTTTCAGATTTGGCAGAGGTCACTTTTTCTGGAAAATTTCATCATTTTCCAAACCCGGCGGGTCAGAAAAATGAAAATTTGGCAAGTTTTTCAGATTTGGCAGAGGTCACTTTTTCTGGAATATTTGATGATTTTCCAAACCCGGCGGGTCAGAAAAATGAAAATTTGGCAAGTTTTTCAGATTTGGCAGAGGTCACTTTTTCTGGAAAATTTGAGGATTTTCCAAACCCGGCGGGTCAGAAAAATGAAAATTTGGCAAGTTTTTCAGATTTGGCAGAGGTCACTTTTTCTGGAAAATTTGAGGATTTTCCAAACCCGGCGGGTCAGAAAAATGAAAATTTGACAAGTTTTTCAGATTTGGCAGAGGTCACTTTTTCTGGAAAATTTGATGATTTTCCAAACCCGGCGGGTCAGAAAAATGAAAATTTGGCAAGTTTTTCAGATTTGGCAGAGGTCACTTTTTCTGGAAAATTTGATGATTTTC
>NW_026943982.1:0-21026 GCF_035594765.1 Anolis carolinensis
CAACTTCTAAACAGGCTCAAAGGGGCAAAATGAACCCTGGACCACCCTAAAGGGGCCTTAAACAACTTCTAAACAGGCTCAAAGGGTCAAAACGAACCCTGGACCACCCTAAAGGGGCCTTAAACAACTTCTAAACAGGCTCAAAGGGGCAAAACGAACCCTGGACCACCCTAAAGGGGCCTTAAACAACTTCTAAACAGGCTCAAAGGGGCAAAACGAACCCTGGACCACCCTAAAGGGGCCTTAAACAACTTCTAAACAGGCTCAAAGGGGCAAAACGAACCCTGGATCACCCTAATGGGGCCTTAAACAACTTCTAAACAGGCTCAAAGGGGCAAAACGAACCCTGGAGCACCCTAATGGTGCCTTAAACAACTTCTAAACAGGCTCAAAGGGGCAAAACGAACTCTGGAGCACCCTAAAGGGGCCTTAAACAACTTCTATCAAAGGGGCAAAACGAACCCTGGACCACCCTAAAGGGGCCTTAAACAACTTCTAAACAGGCTCAAAGGGGCAAAACGAACCCTGGAGCACCCTAAAGGGGCCTTAAACAACTTCTAAACAGGCCCAAAGGGGCAAAACGAACCCTGGACCACCCTAATGGGGCCTTAAACAACTTCTAAACAGGCCCAAACGGGCAAAACGAACCCTGGACCACCCTAAAGGGGCCTTAAACAACTTCTAAACAGGCCCAAAGGGGCAAAACGAACCCTGGACCACCCTAAAGGGGCCTTAAACAACTTCTAAACAGGCTCAAAGGGGTAAAACGAACCCTGGGACCACCCTAAAGGGGCCTTAAACAACTAAACAGGCTCAAAGGGGCAAAACGAACCCTGGACCACCCTAAAGGGGCCTTAAACAACTTCTAAACAGGCCCAAAGGGGCAAAACGAACCCTGGACCACCCTAAAGGGGCCTTAAACAACTTCTAAACAGGCTCAAAGGGGTAAAACGACCCTGGACCACCCTAAAGGGGCCTTAAACAACTTCTAAACAGGCTGAAAGGGGCAAAACGAACCCTGGACCACCCTAAAGGGGCCTTAAACAACTTCTAAACAGGCTCAAAGGGGCAAAACGAACCCTGGAGCACCCTAAAGGGGCCTTAAACAACTTCTAAACAGGCCCAAAGGGGCAAAACGAACCCTGGACCCACCCTAATGGGGCCCTTAAACAACTTCTAAACAGGCTCAAAGGGGCAAAACGAACCCTGGACCACCCTAATGGGGCCATAAACAACTTCTAAACAGGCCCAAACGGGCAAAACGAACCCTGGACCACCCTAAAGGGGCCTTAAACAACTTCTAAACAGGCTCAAAGGGGTAAAACGAACCCTGGACCACCCTAAAGGGGCCTTAAACAACTTCTAAACAGGCTCAAAGGGGCAAAACGAACCCTGGACCACCCTAAAGGGGCCTTAAACAACTTCTAAACAGGCCCAAAGGGGCAAAACGAACCCTGGACCACCCTAATGGGGCCTTAAACAACTTCTAAACAGGCCCAAAGGGGCAAAACGAACCCTGGACCACCCTAAAGGGGCCTTAAACAACTTCTAAACAGGCTCAAAGGGGCAAAACGAACCCTGGACCACCCTAAAGGGGCCTTAAACAACTTCTAAACAGGCTCAAAGGGGCAAAACGAACCCTGGACCACCCTAAAGGGGCGTTAAACAACTTCTAAACAGGCTCAAAGGGGCAAAAGGAACCCTGGACCACCATAAAGGGGCCTTAAACAACTTCTAAACAGGCTCAAAGGGGCAAAACGAATCCTGGACCACCCTAAAGGGGCCTTAAACAACTTCTAAACAGGCTCAAAGGGGCAAAACGAACCCTGGACCGCCCTAAAGGGGCCCCAAACAACTTCTAAACAGGCCCAAAGGGGCAAAACGAACCCTGGACCACCCTAAAGGGGCCTTAAAACAACTTCTAAACAGGCTCAAAGGGGCAAAACGAACCCTGGACCACCCTAAAGGGGCCTTAAACAACTTCTAATCAGGCTCAAAGGGGCAAAACGAACCCTGGACCACCCTAAAGGGGCCTTAAACAACTTCTAAACAGGCTCAAAGGGGCAAAACGAACCCTGGACCACCCTAAAGGGGCCTTAAACAACTTCTAAACAGGCCCAAAGGGGCAAAACAAACCCTGGACCACCCTAATGGGGCCTTAAACAACTTCTAAACAGGCCCAAAGGGGCAAAACGAACCCTGGACCACCCTAAAGGGGCCTTAAACAACTTCTAAACAGGCTCAAAGGGGCAAAACGAACCCTGGACCACCCTAAAGGGGCCTTAAACAACTTCTAAACAGGCTCAAAGGGGCAAAACAAACCCTGGACCACCCTAAAGGGGCCTTAAACAACTTCTAAACAGGCTCAAAGGGGGCAAAACGAACCCTGGACCGCCCTAAAGGGGCCTTAAACAACTTCTAAACAGGCCCAAAGGGGCAAAAGGAACCCTGGACCACCCTAAAGGGCCTTAAACAACTTCTAAACAGGCTCAAGGGGGCAAAACGAACCCTGGACCACCCTAAAGGGGCCTTAAACAACTTCTAAACAGGCCCAAAGGGGCAAAACGAACCCTGGACCCACCCTAAAGGGGCCTTAAACAACTTCTAAACAGGCTCAAAGGGGCAAAACGAACCCTGGGCCACCCTAAAGGGGCCTTAAACAACTTCTAAACAGGCTCAAAGGGGCAAAACGAACCCTGGACCGCCCTAAAGGGGCCTTAAACAACTTCTAAACAGGCCAAAGGGGCAAAAGGAACCCTGGACCACCCTAAAGGGGCCTTAAACAACTTCTAAACAGGCTCAAAGGGGCAAAACGAACCCTGGACCACCCTAAAGGGGCCTTAAACAACTTCTAAACAGGCTCAAAGGGGCAAAAAAAAAACCCTGGACCACCCTAAAGGGGCCTTAAACAACTTCTAAAACAGGCTCAAAGGGGCAAAACGAACCCTGGACCACCCTAAAGGGGCCTTAAACAACTTCTAAACAGGCTCAAAGGGGCAAAACGAACCCTGGACCACCCTAAAGGGGCCTTAAACAACTTCTAAACAGGCTCAAAGGGGGCAAAAACGAACCCTGGACCACCCTAAAGGGGCCTTAAACAACTTCTAAACAGGCTCAAAGGGTCAAAACGAACCCTGGACCACCCTAAAGGGGCCTTAAACAACTTCTAAACAGGCTCAAAGGGGCAAAACGAACCCTGGACCACCCTAAAGGGGCCTTAAACAACTTCTAAACAGGCTCAAAGGGGCAAAACGAATCCTGGATCACCCTAATGGGGCCTTAAACAACTTCTAAACAGGCTCAAAGGGGCAAAACGAACCCTGGAGCACCCTAATGGTGCCTTAAACAACTTCTAAACAGGCTCAAAGGGGCAAAACGAACCCTGGACCACCCTAATGGGGCCTTAAACAACTTCTAAACAGGCTCAAAGGGGCAAAACGAACCCTGGACCACCCTAATGGGGCCATAAACAACTTCTAAACAGGCCCAAAGGGGCAAAACGAACACTGGACCACCCTAAAGGGGCCCCAAACAACTTCTAAAGAGGCCCAAAGGGGCAAAACGAACCCTGGACCACCCTAAAGGGGCCCCAAACAACTTCTAAACAGGCCCAAAGGGGCAAAACGAACCCTGGACCACCCTAATGGGGCCCCAAACAACTTCTAAACAGGCCCAAAGGGGCAAAACGAACCCTGGACCACCCTAAAGGGGCCCCCAAACAACTTCTAAACAGGCTCAAAGGGGCAAAACGAATCCTGGACCACCCTAAAGGGGGCCTTAAACAACTTCTAAACAGGCTCAAAGGGGCAAAACGAACCCCGGACCACCCTAAAGGGGCCTTAAACAACTTCTAAACAGGCTCAAAGGGGCAAAACGAACCCTGGACCACCCTAAAGGGGCCTTAAACAACTTCTAAACAGGCTCAAGGGGGCAAAACGAACCCTGGACCACCCTAAAGGGGCCTTAAACAACTTCTAAACAGGCTCAAGGGGCAAAAACGAACCCTGGACCACCCTAAAGGGGCCTTAAACAACTTCTAAACAGGCCCAAGGGGGCAAAACGAACCCTGGACCACCCTAAAGGGGCCTTAAACAACTTCTAAACAGGCCTCAAAGGGGCAAAACGAACCCTGGACCACCCTAATGGGGCCTTAAACAACTTCTAAACAGCTCAAAGGGGCAAAACGAACCCTGGACCACCCTAATGGTGCCTTAAACAACTTCTAAACAGGCTCAAAGTGGCAAAACGAACCCTGGACCACCCTAAAGTGGCCTTAAACAACTTCTAAACAGGCTCAAAGGGGCAAAACGAACCCTGGACCACCCTAAAGGGGCCCCAAAACTTCTAAACAGGCTCAAAGGGGCAAAACGAACCCCCGGACCACCCTAAAGGGGCCCAAACAACTTCTAAACAGGCTCAAAGGGGCAAAACAAGCCCTGGGCCACCCTAAAGGGGCCTTAAACAACTTCTAAACAGGCTCAAAGGGGCAAAACGAACCCTGGACCGCCCTAAAGGGGCCTTAAACAACTTCTAAACAGGCCCAAAGGGGCAAAAGGAACCCTGGACCACCCTAAAGGGGCCTTAAACAACTTCTAAACAGGCTCAAAGGGGCAAAACGAACCCTGGACCACCCTAAAGGGGCCTTAAACAACTTCTAAACAGGCTCAAAGGGGCAAAAAAAACCCTGGACCACCCTAAAGGGGCCTTAAACAACTTCTAAACAGGCTCAAAGGGGCAAAACGAACCCTGGACCACCCTAAAGGGGCCTTAAACAACTTCTAAACAGGCTCAAAGGGGCAAAACGAACTCTGGAGCACCCTAAATGGGCCTTAAACAACTTCTAAACAGGCTCAAAGGGGCAAAACGAACCCTGGACCACCCTAAAGTGGCCTTAAACAACTTCTAAACAGGCTCAAAGGGGCAAAACGAACCCTGGAGCACCCTAAAGGGGCCTTAAACAACTTCTAAACAGGCCCAAAGGGGCAAAACGAACCCTGGACCACCCTAATGGGGCCTTAAACAACTTCTAAACAGGCTCAAAGGGGCAAAACGAACCCTGGACCACCCTAATGGGGCCATAAACAACTTCTAAACAGGCTCAAAGGGGCAAAACGAACCCTGGACCACCCTAATGGTGCCTTAAACAACTTCTAAACAGGCTCAAAGTGGCAAAACGAACCCTGGACCACCCTAAAGTGGCCTTAAACAACTTCTAAACAGGCTCAAAGGGGCAAAAACGAACCCTGGACCACCCTAAAGGGGCCCCAAAACTTCTAAACAGGCTCAAAGGGGCAAAACGAACCCCGACCACCCTAAGGGGCCCCAAACAACTTCTAAACAGGCTCAAAGGGGCAAAACAAGCCCTGGCCACCCTAAAGGGGCCTTAAACAACTCCTAAACAGGCTCAAAGGGGCAAAACGAACCCTGGACCCGCCCTAAAGGGGCCCTTAAACAACTTCTAAACAGGCCCAAAGGGGCAAAAGGAACCCTGGACCACCCTAAAGGGGCCTTAAACAACTTCTAAACAGGCTCAAAGGGGCAAAACGAACGCTGGACCACCCTAAAGGGGCCTTAAACAACTTCTAAACAGGCTCAAAGGGGCAAAAAAAAAACCCTGGACCACCCTAAAGGGGCCTTAAACAACTTCTAAACAGGCTCAAAGGGGCAAAACGAACCCTGGACCACCCTAAAGGGGCCTTAAACAACTTCTAAACAGGCTCAAAGGGGCAAAACGACCCTGGACCACCCTAAAGGGGCCTTAAACAACTTCTAAACAGGCTCAAAGGGGCAAAACGAACCCTGGACCACCCTAAAGGGGCCTTAAACAACTTCTAAACAGGCTCAAAGGGTCAAAACGAACCCTGGACCACCCTAAGGGGCCTTAAACAACTTCTAAACAGGCTCAAAGGGGCAAAACGAACCCTGGACCACCCTAAAGGGGCCTTAAACAACTTCTAAACAGGCTCAAAGGGGCAAAAACGAACCCTGGATCACCCCAATGGGGCCTTAAAACAACTTCTAAACAGGCTCAAAGGGGCAAAACGAACCCTGGAGCACCCTAATGGTGCCTTAAACAACTTCTAAACAGGCTCAAAGGGGCAAAACGAACTCTGGGCCACCCTAAAGGGGCCTTAAACAACTTCTAAACAGGCTCAAAGGGGCAAAACGAACCCTGGACCGCCCTAAAGGGGCCTTAAACAACTTCTAAACAGGGCCCAAAGGGGCAAAAGGAACCCTGGACCACCCTAAAGGGGCCTTAAACAACTTCTAAACAGGCTCAAAGGGGCAAAACGAACCCTGGACCACCCTAAAGGGGCCTTAAACAACTTCTAAACAGGCTCAAAGGGGCAAAAAAAACCCTGGACCACCCTAAAGGGGCCTTAAACAACTTCTAAACAGGCTCAAAGGGGCAAAACGAACCCTGGACCACCCTAAAGGGGCCTTAAACAACTTCTAAACAGGCTCAAAGGGGCAAAACGAACCCTGGACCACCCTAAAGGGGCCTTAAACAACTTCTAAACAGGCTCAAAGGGGCAAAATGAACCCTGGACCACCCTAAAGGGCCTTAAACAACTTCTAAACAGGCTCAAAGGGTCAAAACGAACCCTGGACCACCCTAAAGGGGCCTTAAACAACTTCTAAACAGGCTCAAAGGGGCAAAACGAACCCTGGACCACCCTAAAGGGGCCTTAAACAACTTCTAAACAGGCTCAAAGGGGCAAAACGAACCCTGGATCACCCTAATGGGGCCTTAAACAACTTCTAAACAGGCTCAAAGGGGCAAAACGAACCCTGGAGCACCCTAAAGGGGCTTAAACAACTTCTAAACAGGCTCAAAGGGGCAAAACGAACCCTGGAGCACCCTAAAGGGGCCCTTAAACAACTTCTAAACAGGCCCAAAGGGGCAAAACGAACCCTGGACCACCCTAATGGGGCCTTAAACAACTTCTAAACAGGCCCAAACGGGCAAAACGAACCCTGGACCACCCTAAAAGGGGCCTTAAACAACTTCTAAACAGGCCCAAAGGGGCAAAACGAACCCTGGACCACCCTAAAGGGGCCTTAAACAACTTCTAAACAGGCTCAAAGGGGTAAAACGAACCCTGGACCACCCTAAAGGGGCCTTAAACAACTAAACAGGCTCAAAGGGGCAAAACGAACCCTGGACCACCCTAAAGGGGCCTTAAACAACTTCTAAACAGGCCCAAAGGGGCAAAACGAACCCTGGACCACCCTAAAGGGGCCTTAAAACAACTTCTAAACAGGCTCAAAGGGTCAAAACGAACCCTGGACCACCCTAAAGGGGCCTTAAACAACTTCTAAACAGGCTCAAAGGGGCAAAAACGAACCCTGGACCACCCTAAAGGGGCCTTAAACAACTTCTAAACAGGGCTCAAAGGGGCAAAACGAACCCTGGATCACCCTAATGGGGCCTTAAACAACTTCTAAACAGGCTCAAAGGGGCAAAACGAACCCTGGAGCACCCTAAAGGGGCCTTAAACAACTTCTAAACAGGCTCAAAGGGGCAAAACGAACCCTGGAGCACCCTAAAGGGGCCTTAAACAACTTCTAAACAGGCCCAAAGGGGCAAAACGAACCCTGGACCACCCTAATGGGGCCTTAAACAACTCTAAACAGGCCCAAACGGGCAAAACGAACCCTGGACCACCTAAAGGGGCCTTAAACAACTTCTAAACAGGCCCAAAGGGGCAAAACGAACCCTGGACCACCCTAAAGGGGCCTTAAACAACTTCTAAACAGGCTCAAAGGGGTAAAACGAACCCTGGACCACCCTAAGGGGCCTTAAACAACTAAACAGGCTCAAAGGGGCAAAACGAACCCTGGACCACCCTAAAGGGGCCTTAAACAACTTCTAAACAGGCCCAAAGGGGCAAAACGAACCCTGGACCACCCTAAAGGGGCCTTAAACAACTTCTAAACAGGCTCAAAGGGGTAAAACGAAACCCTGGACCACCCTAAAGGGGCCTTAAACAACTTCTAAACAGGCTGAAAGGGGCAAAACGAACCCTGGACCACCCTAAAGGGGCCTTAAACAACTTCTAAACAGGCTCAAAGGGGCAAAACGAACCCTGGAGCACCCTAAAGGGGCCTTAAACAACTTCTAAACAGGCCCAAAGGGGCAAAACGAACCCTGGACCACCCTAATGGGGCCTTAAACAACTTCTAAACAGGCTCAAAGGGGCAAAACGAACCCTGGACCACCCTAATGGGGCCATAAACAACTTCTAAACAGGCCCAAACGGGCAAAACGAACCCTGGACCACCCTAAAGGGGCCTTAAACAACTTCTAAACAGGCCCAAAGGGGCAAAACGAACCCTGGACCACCCTAAAGGGGCCTTAAACAACTTCTAATCAGGCTCAAAGGGGCAAAACGAACCCTGGACCACCCTAAAGGGGCCTTAAACAACTTCTAAACAGGCTCAAAGGGGCAAAACGAACCCTGGACCACCCTAAAGGGGCCTTAAAACAACTTCTAAACAGGCCCAAAGGGGCAAAACAAACCTGGACCACCCTAATGGGGCCTTAAACAACTTCTAAACAGGCCCAAAGGGGCAAAAACGAACCCTGGACCACCCTAAAGGGGCCTTAAACAACTTCTAAACAGGCTCAAAGGGGCAAAACGAACCCTGGACCACCCTAAAGGGGCCTTAAACAACTTCTAAACAGGCTCAAAGGGGCAAAACAAACCCTGGACCACCCTAAAGGGGCCTTAACAACTTCTAAACAGGCTCAAAGGGGCAAAACGAACCCTGGACCACCATAAAGGGGCCTTAAACAACTTCTAAACAGGCTCAAAGGGGCAAAACGAACCCTGGACCACCCTAAAGGGGCCTTAAACAACCTCTAAACAGCTCAAAGGGGCAAAACGAACCCTGGACCACCATAAAGGGGCCCCAAACAACTTCTAAACAGCCCAAAGGGGCAAAAACGAACCCTGGACCACCTAAAGGGGCCTTAAACTACTTCTAAAAAGGCTCAAAGGGGCAAAACGAACCCTGGACCACCCTAAAGGGGCCTTAAACAACTTCTAAACAGGCTCAAAGGGGCAAAACGAACCCTGGACCACCCTAAAGGGGCCTTAAACAACTTCTAAAACAGGCTCAAAGGGGCAAAACGAACCCTGGACCACCCTAAAGGGGCCTTAAACAACTTCTAAACAGGCTCAAAGGGGGCAAAACGAACCCTGGACCACCCTAAAGGGGCCTTAAACAACTTCTAAACAGGCTCAAAGGGGCAAAACGAACCCTGGACCCACCCTAAAGGGGCCTTAAACAACTTCTAAACAGCCCAAAGGGGCAAAAGAACCCTGGACCACCTAAGGGCCCCAAACAACTTCTAAACAGGCACAAAGGGGCAAAACGAACCCTGGACCACCCTAAAGGGGCCTTAAACAACTTCTAAACAGGCTCAAAGGGGCAAAACGAACCCTGGACCACCCTAAAGGGGCCTTAAACAACTTCTAAACAGGCCCAAAGGGGCAAAACGAACCCTGGACCACCCTAAAGGGGCCTTAAACAACTTCTAAACAGGCCCAAAGGGGCAAAACGAACCCTGGACCACCCTAAAGGGGCCTTAAACAACTTCTAAACAGGCTCAAAGGGGCAAAACGAACCCTGGACCACCCTAAAGGGGCCTTAAACAACTTCTAAACAGGCTCAAAGGGGCAAAACGAACCCTGGACCACCCTAAAGGGGCCTTAAACAACTTCTAAACAGGCTCAAAGGGGCAAAAAGAACCCTGGACCACCCTAAAGGGGCCTTAAACAACTTCTAAACAGGCCCATAGGGGCAAAACGAACCCTGGACCACCCTAAAGGGGCCCCAAACAACTTCTAAACCGGCCCAAAGGGGCAAAACGAACCCTGGACCACCCTAAAGGGGCCTTAAACAACTTCTAAACAGGCTCAAAGGGGCAAAACGAACCCTGGACCACCCTAAAGGGGCCTTAAACAACTTCTAAACAGGCCCAAAGGGGCAAAACGAACCCTGGACCACCCTAAAGGGGCCTTAAACAACTTCTAAACAGGCCCAAAGGGGCAAAACGAACCCTGGACCACCCTAAAGGGGCCTTAAACAACTTCTAAACAGGCTCAAAGGGGCAAAACGAACCCTGGACCACCCTAAAGGGGCCTTAAACAACTTCTAAACAGGCTCAAAGGGGCAAAACGAACCCTGGACTACCCTAAAGGGGCCTTAAACAACTTCTAAACAGGCTCAAAGGGGCAAAAAGAACCCTGGACCACCCTAAAGGGGCCTTAAACAACTTCTAAACAGGCCCAAAGGGGCAAAACGAACCCTGGACCACCCTAAAGGGGCCTTAAACAACTTCTAAACAGGCTCAAAGGGGCAAAACGAACCCTGGACCACCCTAGAGGGGCCTTAAACAACTTCTAAACAGGCCCAAAGGGGCAAAACCTACCCTGGACCACCCTAAAGGGGCCTAAAACAACTTCTAAACAGGCCTCAAAGGGGCAAAACGAACCCTGGACCACCCTAAAGGGGCCTTAAACAACTTCTAAACAGGCCCAAAGGGGCAAAACGAACCCTGGACCACCCTAAAGGGGCCTTAAACAACTTCTAAACAGGCCCAAAGGGGCAAAAGGAACCCTGGACCACCCTACAGGGGCCTTAAACAACTTCTAAACCGGCTCAAAGGGGCAAAACGAACCCTGGACCACCCTAAAGGGCCATTAAACAACTTCTAAACAGGCTCAAAGGGGCAAAACGAACCCTGGATCACCCTAAAGGGGCCTTAAACAACTTCTAAACAGGCTCAAAGGGGCAAAACGAACCCTGGACCACCCTAAAGGGGCCTTAAACAACTTCTAAACAGGCTCAAAGGGGCAAAAAGAACCCTGGACCACCCTAAAGGGGCCCCCAAACAACTTCTAAAGAGGCTCAAAGCGGCAAAACGAACCCTGGACCACCCTCATGGGGCCTTAAACAACTTCTAAACAGGCCCAAAGGGGCAAAACAACGAACCCTGACCACCCTAAAGGGGCCCCAAACAACTTCTAAACAGGCCCAAAGGGGCAAAACGAACCCTGGACCACCCTAAAGGGGCCCCAAACAACTTCTAAACAGGCCCAAAGGGGCAAAACGAACCCTGGACCACCCTAAAGGGGCCCCAAACAACTTCTAAACAGGCCCAAAGGGGCAAAACGAACCCTGGACCACTCTAAAGGGGCCCCCAAACAAGTTCTAAACAGGCCCAAAGGGGCAAAACGAACCCTGGACCACCCTAAAGGGGCCTCAAACAACTTCTAAACAGGCCCAAAGGGGCAAAACGAACCCTCGACCACCCTCATGGGGCTCCAAACAACTTCTTAACAGGCCCAAAGGGGCAAAACGAACCCTGGACCACCCTAAAGGGGCTCCAAACAACTTCTAAAGAGGCTCAAAGCGGCAAAACGAACCCTGGACCACCCTCATGGGGCCTTAAACAACTTCTAAACAGGCTCAAAGGGGCAAAACGAACCCTGGACCACCCTAAAGTGGCCTTAAACAACTTCTAAACAGGCTCAAAGGGGCAATACGAACCCTGGAGCACCCTAAAGGGGCCTTAAACAACTTCTAAACACTCCCAAAGGGGCAAAACGAACCCTGGACCACCCTAAAGGGGCCCCAAACAACTTCTAAACAGGCTCAAAGGGGCAAAACGAACCCTGGACCACCCTAAAGGGGCCCCAAACAACTTCTAAAGAGGCCCAAAGGGGCAAAACGAACCCTGGACCACCCTAAAGGGGCCCCAAACAACTTCTAAACAGGCCCAAAGGGGCAAAACGAACCCTGGACCACCCTAAAGGGGCCCCAAACAACTTCTAAACAGGACCAAAGGGCAAATGAACCCTGGACCACCCTAAAGGGGCCCCAAACAACTTCTAAACAGGCTCAAAGGGGCAAAACGAACCCTGGACCACCCTAAAGGGGCCTTAAACAACTTCTAAACAGGCTCAAAGGGGCAAAACGAACCCTGGACCACCCTAAAGGGGCCTTAAACAACTTCTAAACAGGCTCAAAGGGGCAAAACGAACACTGGACCACCCTAAAGGGGCCTTAAACAACTTCTAAACAGGCTCAAAGGGGCAAAACGAACCCTGGACCACCCTAAAGGGGCCTTAAACAACTTCTAAACAGGCTCAAAGGGGCAAAACGAACCCTGGACCACCCTAAAGGGGCCTTAAACAACTTCTAAACAGGCCCAAAGGGGCAAAACGAACCCTGGACCACCCTAAAGGGGCCTTAAACAACTTCTAAACAGGCTCAAAGGGGCAAAACGAACCCTGGACCACCCTAAAGGGGCCTTAAACAACTTCTAAACAGGCCCAAAGGGGCAAAACGAACCCTGGACCACCCTAAAGGGGCCTTAAACAACTTCTAACAGGCTCAAAGGGGCAAAACGAACCCTGGACCACCCTAAAGGGGCCTTAAACAACTTCTAAACAGGCTCAAAGGGGCAAAACGAACCCTGGACCACCCTAAAGGGCCATTAAACAACTTCTAAACAGGCTCAAAGGGGCAAAACGAACCCTGGATCACCCTAAAGGGGCCTTAAACAACTTCTAACAGGCTCAAAGGGGCAAAACGAACCCTGGACCACCCTAAAGGGGCCTTAAACAACTTCTAAACAGGCTCAAAGGGGCAAAACGAACCCTGGACCACCCTAAAGGGGCCTTAAACAAATTCTAAACAGGCTCAAAGGGGCAAAACGAACCCTGGACCACCCTAAAGGGGCCGTAAACAACTTCTAAACAGGCCCAAAGGGGCAAAACGAACCCTGGACCACCCTAATGGGGCCTTAAACAACTTCTAAACAGGCTCAAAGGGGCAAAACGAACCCTGGACCACCCTAAAGGGGCCGTAAACAACTTCTAAACAGGCTCAAAGGGGCAAAACGAACCCTGGACCACCCTAAAGGGGCCTTAAACAACTTCTAAACAGGCTCAAAGGGGCAAAACGAACCCTGGACCACCCTAAAGGGGCGTTAAACAACTTCTAAACAGGCTCAAAGGGGCAAAAGGAACCCTGGACCACCATAAAGGGGCCTTAAACAACTTCTAAACAGGCTCAAAGGGGCAAAACGAACCCTGGACCACCCTAAAGGGGCCTTAAACAACTTCTAAACAGGCTCAAAGGGGCAAAACGAACCCTGGACCGCCCTAAAGGGGCCCCAAACAACTTCTAAACAGGCCCAAAGGGGCAAAACGAACCCTGGACCACCCTAAAGGGGCCTTAAACAACTTCTAAACAGGCTCAAAGGGGCAAAACGAACCCTGGACCACCCTAAAGGGGCCTTAAACAACTTCTAATCAGGCTCAAAGGGGCAAAACGAACCCTGGACCACCCTAAAGGGGCCTTAAACAACTTCTAAACAGGCTCAAAGGGGCAAAACGAACCCTGGACCACCCTAAAGGGGCCTTAAACAACTTCTAAACAGGCCCAAAGGGGCAAAACAAACCCTGGACCACCCTAATGGGGCCTTAAACAACTTCTAAACAGGCCCAAAGGGGCAAAACGAACCCTGGACCACCCTAAAGGGGCCTTAAACAACTTCTAAACAGGCTCAAAGGGGCAAAACGAACCCTGGACCACCCTAAAGGGGCCTTAAACAACTTCTAAACAGGCTCAAAGGGGCAAAACAAACCCTGGACCACCCTAAAGGGGCCTTAAACAACTTCTAAACAGGCTCAAAGGGGCAAAACGAACCCTGGACCACCATAAAGGGGCCTTAAACAACTTCTAAACAGGCTCAAAGGGGCAAAACGAACCCTGGACCACCCTAAAGGGGCCTTAAACAACCTCTAAACAGGCTCAAAGGGGCAAAACGAACCCTGGACCACCATAAAGGGGCCCCAAACAACTTCTAAACAGGCCCAAAGGGGCAAAACGAACCCTGGACCACCCTAAAGGGGCCTTAAACTACTTCTAAACAGGCTCAAAGGGGCAAAACGAACCCTGGACCACCCTAAAGGGGCCTTAAACAACTTCTAAACAGGCTCAAAGGGGCAAAACGAACCCTGGACCACCCTAAAGGGGCCTTAAACAACTTCTAAACAGGCTCAAAGGGGCAAAACGAACCCTGGACCACCCTAAAGGGGCCTTAAACAACTTCTAAACAGGCTCAAAGGGGCAAAACGAACCCTGGACCACCCTAAAGGGGCCTTAAACAACTTCTAAACAGGCTCAAAGGGGCAAAACGAACCCTGGACCACCCTAAAGGGGCCTTAAACAACTTCGTAAACAGGCCCAAAGGGGCAAAAAGAACCCTGGACCACCCTAAAGGGGCCCCAAACAACTTCTAAACAGGCACAAAGGGGCAAAACGAACCCTGGACCGCCCTAAAGGGGCCTTAAAAAACTTCTAAACAGGCTCAAAGGGGCAAAACGAACCCTGGACCACCCTAAAGGGGCCTTAAACAACTTCTAAACAGGCTCAAAGGGGCAAAACGAACCCTGGACCACCCTAAAGGGGCCTTAAACAACTTCTAAACAGGCCCAAAGGGGCAAAACGAACCCTGGACCACCCTAAAGGGGCCTTAAACAACTTCTAAACAGGCCCAAAGGGGCAAAACGAACCCTGGACCACCCTAAAGGGGCCTTAAACAACTTCTAAACAGGCTCAAAGGGCAAAACGAACCCTGGACCACCCTAAAGGGGCCTTAAACAACTTCTAAACAGGCTCAAAGGGGCAAAACGAACCCTGGACCACCCTAAAGGGGCCTTAAACAACTTCTAAACAGGCTCAAAGGGGCAAAACGAACCCTGGACCACCCTAAAGGGCCATTAAACAACTTCTAAACAGGCTCAAAGGGGCAAAACGAACCCTGGATCACCCTAAAGGGGCCTTAAACAACTTCTAAACAGGCTCAAAGGGGCAAAACGAACCCTGGACCACCCTAAAGGGGCCTTAAACAACTTCTAAACAGGCTCAAAGGGGCAAAACGAACCCTGGACCACCCTAAAGGGCCTTAAACAAATTCTAAACAGGCTCAAAGGGGCAAAACGAACCCTGGACCACCCTAAAGGGGCCGTAAACAACTTCTAAACAGGCCCAAAGGGGCAAAACGAACCCTGGACCACCCTAATGGGGCCTTAAACAACTTCTAAACAGGCTCAAAGGGGCAAAACGAACCCTGGACCACCCTAAAGGGGCCGTAAACAACTTCTAAACAGGCTCAAAGGGGCAAAACGAACCCTGGACCACCCTAAAGGGGCCTTAAACAACTTCTAAACAGGCTCAAAGGGGCAAAACGAACCCTGGACCACCCTAAAGGGGCGTTAAACAACTTCTAAACAGGCTCAAAGGGGCAAAAGGAACCCTGGACTGTCATGGAGCCAGATCCCAGGGCTGAATTTCCAAGCCCTGAATCTGACTTCATAACATAAAACAACCCCTGCAAGCACCTGGCGGGAGGAGATAAAATGAGCCTGGGAACTCAGAGTTGAAAGTATAAACAATTATAATTGCTGTAGTGTGTGGGAATAGAAATCATGGTAGAAATGTGATCCCAAAGGTGGGGTTTGATGATGATATTTGCGTGTGATATTACGTTGCATCAGAAGTGATAAAATTAGATGTATGTAAACATTAGGTCCATTCTCGACTTTTCCAAAGTCATGTATTCTTCAATAAAGATTGAATTTGAGAGCAGCTATCTTTGATCTGCGTTCAGACTGGTCCTTTGAAGTGAGCCTGACATTAAAGTCGAGAATCCATTTCTCACCCTCCTGCGGAATTCGCAGTGAAGTGATAATGAGTGAAGAAGGAGATCAAAGCCCAAATGGGGCAGAGAGGCCTTTGCAAGGGGCCCGGCCGAAGAGAGAAGAAACGCTGCAAGCCATAGCTTCCTCTACGGGGTACCCCAGGCCGAACGGCGTGACCCAGAGAATTCCCAGGGGAGGAAGAGGCGTCTCTGCGGCTGCAGAAACCAGTTGGGGATCTGGAGGAAGTATGCCGGAGACCGTGGCCCTGCGGTTATCCATCCTGGAAACTAATTTATCCAGGCTGTCGGAAACCGTGGGGAGATTGGTGCCATTATTGGAAGAGAATCTCCAAAAGGAGCCCAGCCGATATGGCGCCGAGAGAGAACCAAGTAAAGAAGGAGATTGGAGCCAGAGGGGCCAGCGAGCGTCAACGCAGAGTCCCGTGGCGGCAAGGGACGAGGGAGATGAGGAATACTGGCGGGAGCTGGAGTTCCGGGACAGAATGGCGCGAGAAGTGGAGCGTCAGCGAGCCCTGGGAACTCTGAGGCCGCCATCTCCAACAGAGCTCCCAACCCCCCGAATGGGCGTCGGGGTGGAAAGGCCACTGGGGCCAGGGATCGGGTCCAGTGGATTAGCAGACGAAGGCGGAGAGGAGCGGGGGATCCAGGAAGAGGAGGAGGATGTGCCGTACGACGAGGAAAGGCGAGATGAGGGGGGCTACAGCAAGGCCAGTATGCGGATGGGCGGAAGAGCCGACGGCGGCGGCAGACTTTCGGGAGCCGCGCAGAATGACCACCGGAGTGGGGCGCGGCGTGTTCCAAGGAGCCGCCCGAGGAAACCTGATGCAACCCTTCCCCATGCCTCCCAGACAGCATCAACGGGCTGCAGAATGGATGCCTAGAAGGGAAGATCTCAAACTAGAATACGGAGGGGAATCAGATGAACTGAACTTTTTTCTAATTAGCATCAGAGGATACATGGAAGACAATGCACACACATTCCCCTCCGAGGCAAGCAGGGTTCGAGCCATCGGCAACACACTAAAGCGAGGAGCAGCCAGCTGGTACGTGCAACTCCATGCCAGACACGACCCATGCCTGAGGTCAGTGCCCCGCTTCCTCGCCGCACTGGAAAACCGGTTCAGAGACCGGCTAGAGCAATTGAGGGCTCGAGACCAGCTGAAAGGAATAAAGCAGAGGGACAAAACAGTGCCCGAGTACGCAGAGGAATTCCTTCACCTCGCGGAAAGGGTACCAGAATGGTCTGAAGTGACCAAAGTGATTTAAAGAGGGACTGCGCCCCGAGATTTTCAGCTGGGCAGCGCACAGAGACGACCCCGAAACGCTCCAGGGATGGATTCAACTAGCGGGGCGCGTCGAATCCACCCTGGCCCAAGTAAAGCGCTTCAGGAGCGGCAGCGGCCAGCAAAGACCGGTGGCGAGGGGTCGAGGAGAAACGAGGAAGCAGGAAAGACCCGGAGGGAGGCCGGGGATTCCCTCCAGAGGAGACGACAACAAACCTAAACCGGGATGCTTTGTATGTGGGAAGACGGGCCATCGAGCAGCAGAATGCTGGGCCCGGAAGGGGGAGCCGCCAAAAGCCCCAAAGCCCAAGCCAGCAACCGGGAGGCGCGCGGAAGAGGAGGTGCAGGCCCCAGAATCTTCAGAAAAACTGGTGAGTCGGGACAACCGCATGATAGTAGTGCCAATCTGCCTCTCAGGGCTAGAAAATCGGGCCACCTGCAAGGCATTTGTGGATTGTGGGTGTTCTAGAAATATTATAACCCCGGAGTTAGCAGGAGCGCTGAAATGCCAGCAGATGGCGCTTGACTCCCCAATTGCATTTTCGCAGCTAGATGGATCAGTCGCTGCTGGGGAAGTATCTACAAAGGAAATACGAGGAATCCCATGTAAAATAGGCAAATGGGAAGGAAGAATATCCTTTGTGATAGCCCCTATTACCACATACCACGTAATATTAGGGATACCATGGCTCGAACAGGCAAATCCTGAAGTAGATTGGAGAGGAAAAAGCCTAGCATTCAAAGAACAGCAGATGCAATGGGAGATAAGCAAAATTGCAGAAGAGGAGGACGAGGAAGATGAAGCAGGGGAAATAGACCCACAGCTATTGCCACCTGAATACAGGGACTTTGTGGATGTTTTCAATCAGAAAGAGGCCAGTAAATTGCCTCCCAAAAGGAATATAGAAGTAGAAATTGAAATAACCCCAGGAGCAAACTTACCCAAACCAAAAGTGTATCCCATGTCTGTGCAGGAGAAGGAGGAATTGAGGAAATACATTGATAAAAACCTGGCGCGAGGCTTCATTAAGCCATCCAATTCTCCTCTCGGGGCCCCAGTGTTATTTAGGAGAAAGAAAGATAACTCCCTAAGATTGTGCATTGATTATCGAAATTTAAACGCAATTACTAAGGACAATAAATACCCTATGCCCTTAGTCAAGGATTTAATTACCGTATTGAAGAAAGGGAGCATATTTACTAAACTGGATTTAATTGAAGCGTATCATAAATTAAGGATCAAACCGGAGGATACTTGGAAAACTGCATTTTCCTGCGCATTCGGGCCATTTTGAATACGAAATTTTGCCTTTCGGGTTAAAAAACGGAGGCGGATGCTTTATGCAGCTTATAAATGAAATACTACACCCGTTATTGTACAGAGGGGTATTCATATTTCTTGATGATATCTTGATTGTAACTGAAGATAAGGAAAAGCACGTAAAATTGGTCCGGGAAGTTTTGCAGAGACTAAGAGAAGCAAAGCTGTACGCAAAACTGTCCAAATGTGAATTCAATAAAACTCAAATTGACTTTCTGGGGTATCGGATATCTCCAGAAGGGTTAGCTATGGATCCAGCTAAAGTAGCAGATGTGAAAGAATGGGGAGTGCCTCAAACAAGGAGGCAATTACAATCATTTCTGGGGTTTGCAAATTTTTACAGACCCTTCATAAAAGGTTTCGCGCAAATAACCGCACCCCTTACAGAACTTTTAAAAAACAAAAGGGAAAGGGGAGACAGCAAAAGTGAAAGCTCCTGGCGCCAAACTGAGTTGGACGCCAGAATGCCAAAAGGCATTCGAAACCTTAAAAGAATGCTTCACTGAAGGACCCATCCTAAAACACCCCGATATCAGGAGCCCTTTCATAATCCATTGCGATGCCTCAGACTGTGCGTATGGGGCAGTACTATTGCAAAAAGATCAAAATGGGAACTTAAAACCCTGTGGATATTTGTCACGGAAGTTCAGCGAAACTGAAAAAAGTTGGCCAATATGGGAAAAAGAGGCATTAGCCATATTAAAAGCCTTAGAATGCTGGCGACACTTCCTCGAAGGAAGCGGAATCCCATTTGAAATTTGGTCTGACCATAAGAACCTACAGTATTTAAAGTCTCCTAGAAAATTGTCCCCCAAACAAATTAGATGGGCGCAATACTTCAGCAGATTCGATTTCCAATTAAAGTTTTTTTCAAGGGAAGCAGAACGTCTTGGCAGATGCTCTTTCACGCATGCCTCAACACGAAGGCATAACCACAGCAAAAGAGGGGACAATATTCTCTGACAAACAATGGGGCTTAGCTGTCAGGACAAGAGCACAAACCCAAAAGGAGGACACGGCTTTTGTTGAACTCGGCGGGGAAGAAAACTGGGGAAATGAACTTAAACAGTCTTATGAAGGAGATCAATGGATCGCGTCCAACGCAGAAAAGGGGGAACAGAAGGGGGGATTTTGGTTTGTAAACAAGAAACTGTATATCCCAGCAATATTAAGGATTAAGATTCTGCATCGTTTTCACAACAACCAGAGCGCTGGTCATACAGGAATTACAAAAACAACAAAGGCAATAGTAAAACATTGTTGGTGGCCAGGAATGAGGAAGGACATAAAGAATCATGTTGTTCAATGTGATAATTGTGCCAGAAATAAATCGGGAGGAGGGAAGCCTATGGGATTGTTACAAACAGTAGCGGAACCTACCAGACCTTGGGAATGTGTAGCTATGGACTTTGTGGGAGAACTGCCGGTTAGCAAAGGACATCGTTATATTTGGACAGTATTAGACCTGTTTTCTAAACAGGCTCACTTTATAGCGCTGACGAAACTACCATCGGCTGAGAAACTAGCTGAATTGTACATAAATCATATTTACAAACTACATGGATGTCCCAGTAGAGTAGTCAGTGACAGAGGAGTACAGTTCACAGCAAAATTTTGGGAAAAATTCTTGGAAATGCTAGGAGCGGAAAGGAGTCTAAGTTCTGCTTTTCACCCCATGACAAACGGGGCGGTAGAACGTACTCAGCAAACGCTTGGGCAGTTCCTTCGAATGTACTCTAACTTGAGACAAAATGACTGGTCTAGGTGGTTGGCTTTTGCGGAACTAGCCTTTAATTCAACTATACATTCAGCAACAAATAAAACCCCCTTTGAAGTAGTTTACGGGTATGAAATACAGCCTTTACCCCAGTTGCCAAGGTGGACAGAAAATGAGGGAAACAGAGGCAGGGAAGTGGAAAACGCAAATGCTAGAATGTTGGAGTCAGGTGACTGCATCCTTAAAGGAAGCACGACAAAAAGTATAAAGCGTTCGCAGACAGAAAGAGGGTGGAAGGCGATAAATTAAATAAAGGAGATCTAGTGTGGTTAAGTACCCAAAACATCAAATTGGGGCTACCTTCAAGAAAACTGGCCCCAAATATATTGGACCATTCAGAATACAGGGTGTTATCAATGAAGTGACTTTCCAGTTGGCATTGCCAAAAAGTTTAGGGAAAATACACCCAGTATTCCATCGCAGCTTACTGAAAAAGTATATGGGGACTTTGGACAAAATGGACTACATAGAGTTATTGTTTGATTTGTTTCAGAACTATGATGAAAGAAGAACCGAAGAGGAGGACGAAGAAAACGAGGGCGCCATGTCATGGAGCCAGATCCCAGGGCTGAATTTCCAAGCCCTGAATCTGACTTCATAACATAAAACAACCCTGCAAGCACCTGGCGGGAGGAGATAAAATGAGCCTGGGAACTCAGAGTTGAAAGTATAAACAATTATAATTGCTGTAGTGTGTGGGGAATAGAAATCATGGTAGAAATGTGATCCCGAAAGGTGGGGTTTGATGATGATATTTGCGTGTGATATTACGTTGCATCAGAAGTGATAAAATTAGATGTATGTAAACATTAGGTCATTCTCGACTTTTCCAAAGTCATGTATTCTTCAATAAAGATTGAATTTGAGAGCAGCTATCTTTGATCTGCGTTCAGACTGGTC
>NW_026943983.1:0-20197 GCF_035594765.1 Anolis carolinensis
GGAGGCAGCCGGTCACAAACTCCGGCGCCTCCTTCAAGGAGACAGACCCATGTCTCAGTACATAGCCGAGTTCCGCGTGCTGGCCCACAACACCGGCTGGAACGATGTAGCCCTCAGAGGACAATTTCGGGAGGGTCTCAACATTGAAATGCTGGAAGAAATCTCCAAGGTGGATCCTCCCCAGACCCTCGAGGCACTCATTGATCAATGTTTACGGGCTGAAGTCATGATTGCCAACAGGAAACAATGGGTTCGAGGCCAGGGCGGTAGAGCCGGGGCAAAACCCCCCGCTCCCGCCAGTGTTCAGCCACGTCCGGTGTGGAGACCCCCGCCGCCAACCCCATACCCCAGAGGAGGCGAGGAGGTGCCGATGCAGTTGGGCAATGTGCGTCCCAGACTAGATGCCGCCGAGAAGGCCCGTCGTCAACGCTTGAACCTCTGCTGGTACTGCGGGAACGGGGGCCACTTCGCCAGAGAGTGCCCAGCCAAAGGGAAGCCTGCCGCCCGTCTTGCGGCGGCGTCCTCCACGGAGTCGAAGGCGTCTGAGCCGACTGGCACACAGCCGGCGGGGGAAGCCAACGACCGGGTGTAGAGAGGCTCGCCAACCCGGTCAAAAAATCCATCCAAGAGCCGCCAACCGGGGTCCTGTTCCTTCTCGTGGTCACATTATGGTCAGCAAAAAGGGGACCCGTCATGATCCACGCCATGATAGACTCTGGAGCTACCAACAATTTCATCGATAGAGAGTATGCCGACTCTCTGGGATTACAATATCATGACTTCAAGAATGCCCGTGTGGTGCAAGCCATAGACGGCCGTCCCCTCAAGACGGGCCCCGTAAGCCAGTGGTCGGAACCCACCAGGATGTGGATAAGGGAACATATGGAAGAGATTTCCTTCTTTGTTACCGAGGTTCCCCATTTCCCTGTGATTTTGGGAATTCCATGGCTGACACTCCACGACCCTAACATCTCCTGGTCCAACAGAGAACTGCAGTTTGCTTCACCGTACTGCCAAAACCATTGCCTCGTAGCCAAGGTATGCCATGCCACAGACTCCGAGCCCATCATCACCTTGCCAAAGAAGTACTCCGAGTATTGGGATGTATTCAATGAGAAAGAAGCCGAAAAATTACCCCCACATAGACCTTATGACTGTGCCATTGACTTGGTGGAGGGGGCCCCGATCCCGCGAGGGCATCTCTACTCCCTGACTGAACCAGAGCAAGAAGCTCTCAGGGAATTCTTAGAGACAAACCTTCGCAAGGGGTTCATCAGACCCTCTCAATCCCCAGCCGCCTCCCCAGTGATGTTTGTGAAGAAGAAGTCAGGGGAATTACGCTTGGTGGTGGACTACAGAGCATTGAACAATATCACCAAGCGGAACAGCTATCCCCTGCCCTTAATCTCGGATCTACTGGACCGACTTCGAGGAGCCAAGGTCTACACCAAGCTGGATCTTCGGGGGGCTTATAATCTAGTTCGCATCAGAGAAGGGGACGAGTGGAAGACCGCCTTCCAGACTAAATTCGGATTATTCGAGTCCCGAGTTATGAATTTCGGTTTATGCGGAGCTCCCGCAACGTTCCAGCATTTTGTCAACGATATTTTTCAGGACTATCTAGACAGATTCTTGATAATCTACCTGGACGATTTTTTGGTGTTTTCCAGATCACAATCAGAACATGAGAACCACGTCAAAATGGTGTTGCAACGATTGCGGGATCATGGACTTTATGCCAAGCTAGAAAAATGCGCTTTTGATCTACAAGAGGTAGATTTCCTTGGCTACCGCATCTCGCCTCTAGGGCTTTCCATGGATCCAGCCAAAGTTTCAGCAGTATTGGAATGGCGGGCGCCAACTAACAAGAAAGAGGTGCAGCGTTTCTTGGGGTTCGCGAACTACTACCGCAAGTTCATTCCAGATTTTGCCCGCTGGTCCGACCCCATCACTAGCTGCATCCGTGGAAAGCAGCCTTTCCGCTGGACTGATCAAGCAGAGAAAGGGTTCCAGCAACTGAAGAAACTATTCACCTCCCAGCCAATTCTACAGCACCCAAATCCTGGAACCCCTTTTGTGGTGCAAGCGGACGCCTCTGATGTGGCAATTGGGGCTGTACTCTTACAACCGGTGGGAGATCACCTCCACCCCTGTGCCTTTTATTCTCGTCAACTAACCACACCAGAGAGGAATTACACCATTTGGGAAAAAGAACTACTGGCCATAAAGGCAGCCTTTGAAACTTGGAGACATTGGCTAGAAGGGGCCAAATTCCCCATTGAAGTCCACACTGATCATCGTAATCTAGAACATCTAAGAACTGCCCGCAAACTAAATCAGAGGCAGCAACGTTGGGCTTTATTCTTCGAACGTTTCAACTTCCAGATCCATTATGTGACCCCAGCCCAAACCAAGCAAGCAGACGCCCTGTCACGTAAACCGGAATACGCTGCAGGACGCAAGGAGACCTTTGAATCCCAACTGCTACAACCTGAGAACTTTGCCACGCTCACAGTGGGGAACACCAAATCCAGTCCCATTGGTTCAACTTCCCCTACTCCAGGACCCATCTGTGCTCAAGAAATCAGGGCTAGTCAGCAAGCAGATGCCTGGGCGCAGGACCAACTTCGCCAAGGTCTGCATTTTCCCTTTTCGCTTAAAGATGGGCTGCTCTGCTATAGAAATCATGTTTATATCCCACCCGGACCGGGCAGGGAAAAAGCGCTTCGTCTGTGTCATGACTGCAAACCAGCAGGACACTTCGGACTATTTAAAACCATGCATTTGATCCTAAGAGATTTTTGGTGGCCCAAGATCCGCAAGGATGTGGAAAAATATGTCAACACCTGCCCAGTATGCCAGCGCTCCAAGATACGAAGGGAGAAGCCCTCAGGGCTTTTACACCCCCTTCCTACCCCATCTCGCCCATGGGAAATAATTTCCGCGGATTTCATCACTGACCTACCACCTTCCTGTGGATTCACCACGATCTTAGTGGTGGTGGACCTATTCACCAAGTTAGCCCATTTCATTCCCTGCGAAGGCCTCCCCACGGCCAAAGAAACTGCGGATCTATTTCTTCAGCATGTTTTCAGACTACATGGATTGCCCAAGAGTTTAGTCACAGACCGTGGATCTCAATTCACCTCTCGTTTTTGGAAGGCACTACAAAAACTACTGGGCATAGACTCTCGCTTATCTTCAGCTCATCATCCCCAAACAGATGGGCAAACGGAGCGCACCAATGCCACTTTGGAGCAGTATCTTCGCTGTTATGTAAACTACCAACAGGACAATTGGGCTTCTCTGTTACCACTGTCTGAGTTTGCCTACAATAATGGAGTTCAAGCTTCTACAAAAGAAACGCCGTTCTTTGCAAACTACGGCTTTCATCCACGTTTCTTTTCCCCTGTCATTGAACCTTCAGAAGTTCCCGCAGCAGAGGATTGGCTGCAGGAACTCACAGCGGTGCAACAACTTTTGCTCCAGCAACTGGATCAAGCCAAGGAGGACTATAAACGCCACGCTGACAAACACCGCCAGCCGGGCCCCGAAATCAAGGTAGGAGATCGGGTTTTTCTGTCCACTCGCTTTCTGCCCTCCCACCGCCCATGCCGGAAGTTAGATGCCCGCTTCATTGGCCCCTATCCAGTGGTGGCGCAATTAAACCCCGTGACTTTCAAACTCCAACTTCCGCGTTCAATGCGCATTCACCCAGTGTTTCACCGTTCCCTGCTCCTTCCGGCGGATGGTGTGCGTCCTGATACAGACCAACCGGCCCCCCCTCCTGTTTTGATGAATGGGGAGGAGGAGTTCGAGGTTGAGGACATTTTGGATTCTCGCTTTCATCGCCGCCGCCTACAATATCTCATTGACTGGGTGGGTTTTGGCCCTGAGGAACGCTCTTGGGAAGACGCCTCCACAGTCCATGCTCCTGATCTAACCCGTCGCTTCCATCTGACCTATCCCACCAAACCGCGACCTCGCGCCTCGGGGAGAGGACCCCAGTTTGGGAGGGGCCCTGAGGAGGGGGATAGTGTGATGAACCATGGGCCTTGTAGTCCTGCTCAGGACATTGTAATTCCTGATGAAGATGAAAACTTGGGTTTTTTACCTTCCCAGTCTGAACTGGATTCCTCTCAGCCAGACCCTTCCCAGGCAGATCTGGAAACTTTGCACCTGCAAGAAAGTTGTGCCCCAGAAGTATGTCAAACAACCCCAGAGCCTACTTCTCCCGTGTTCTTGCGCCGGGAGTTTTGTAAACAACAGAGAAGTTTGGATTCAGCTTCGCGCAGGAGTGCGAGGATAGCAGCTAAGAATGTTGCCAATTAACATTGGTTCTCGTGAGAATCTTTAAGGAGTTTAACATCTGGTCTCAGAGTTTAGCTTTCGTTTCTGATTCCCAGAGAACCGCTTTGGTGAGAAAGTTGGACTCTATATAGGTGTTTTGCCCGCGTAGCAACTTCGCGGAGTCAATTCGTCAGCCTACGGAGCAAGTTGTGTCTGGACAGCGCGCTCCGATTCAAGCCTCGCTTCAGCTCAAGCCTTGCCTTGCTATCCAGCCTTCGCCTTGCTTCCCAGCCTTTGTTTACCTACGGACTTTGCCTTGTTTCCCAGGACTAATCCTTGCCTTGTTTCACGGATTTTACCAAGTTATTCCACGGACCTTGTTCTTGTTCTTAGTTACCTTGTTCCACGTTCAAGCCTTGTTTCAAGTATCAAGTTATTTCCTAGCCACGTTCAAGTTTTATGGACTAAAGGACCTTGTCATCTCCCCTCACTTTGCTTGGCAAAGTGAGTGTTTCGGTTATTGGATTACAACTTTGGACCTTAATATTTCATATTGGACATTAATTCCTTGGACTAATTTTGACCTTTCCTGAAAGGTCTGCTTCTGGACTATCTTTTACATTTGCTTTTATTAACTTTATATATTCCTTCAATAAAGATATTAGATAGATTCTGGCCTCTGTGTATGGTTATTGGTGCCTCTGCCGCCTGGGTCGTGACAGGACTCGAATAATCCGAATTTGGTCTGGAAGGCGGTCTTCCACTCGTCCCCTTCCCTGATGCGAACTAAGTTGTAAGCCCCCCGAAGATCCAGCTTGGTGTAAACCTTGGCTCCTCGAAGCCGATCCAGTAGATCCGAGATTAAGGGCAGGGGATAGCTGTTCCGCTTGGTGATATTGTTCAATGCTCTGTAGTCCACCACCAAGCGTAGTTCCCCTGACTTCTTCTTCACAAACATCACTGGGGAGGCGGCTGGGGATTGAGAGGGTCTGATGAATCCCTTGCGAAGGTTTGTCTCTAAGAATTCCCTGAGAGCTTCTTGTTCTGGTTCAGTCAGGGAGTAGAGATGCCCTCGCGGGATCGGGGCCCCCTCCACCAAGTCAATGGCACAGTCATAAGGTCTATGTGGGGGTAATTTTTCGGCTTCTTTCTCATTGAATACATCCCAATACTCGGAGTACTTCTTTGGCAAGGTGATGATGGGCTCGGTGTCTGTGGCGTGGCATACCTTGGCTACGAGGCAATGGTTTTGGCAGTACGGTGAAGCAAACTGCAGTTCTCTGTTGGACCAGGAGATGTTAGGGTCGTGGAGAGTCAGCCATGGAATTCCCAAAATCACAGGGAAATGGGGGACCTCGGTAACAAAGAAGGAAATCTCTTCCATATGTTCCCTTATCCACATCCTGGTGGGTTCCGACCACTGACTTACGGGGCCCGTCTTGAGGGGGCGGCCGTCTATGGCTTGCACCACACGGGCATTCTTGAAATCATGATATTGTAATCCCAGAGAGTCGGCATACTCTCTATCGATGAAATTGTTGGTAGCTCCAGAGTCTATCATGGCGTGGATCATGACGGGTCCCCTTTTTGCTGACCATAATGTGACCACGAGAAGGAACAGGACCCCGGTTGGCGGCTCTTGGATGGATTTTTTGACCGGGTTGGCGAGCCTCTCTACACCCGGTCGTTGGCTTCCCCCGCCGGCTGTGTGCCAGTCGGCTCAGACGTCTTCGTCTCCGTGGAGGACGCCGCCGCAAGACGGGCGGCAGGCTTCCCTTTGGCTGGGCACTCTCTGGCGAAGTGGCCCCCGTTCCCGCAGTACCAGCAGAGGTTTAAGCGTTGACGACGGGCCTTCTCGGCGGCCTCTAGTCTGGGACGCACATTGCCCAACTGCATCGGCACCTCCTCGCCTCCTCTGGGGTATGGGGTTGGCGGTGGGGGTCTCCAGACCGGACGTGGCTGAACGCTGGCGGGAGCGGGGGGGTTTTGCCCCGGCTCTACCGCCCTGGCCTCGAACCCACTGTTTCCTGTTGGCAATCATGACTTCAGCCCGTAAACATTGATCAATGAGTGCCTCGAGGGTCTGGGGAGGATCCACCTTGGAGATTTCTTCCAGCATTTCAATGTTGAGACCCTCCCGGAATTGTCCCCTGAGGGCTACATCGTTCCAGCCGGTGTTGTGGGCCAGCACTCGGAACTCGGCTATATACTGAGACATAGGTCTGTCTCCTTGGAAAAGGCGACGGAGTTTGTGACCGGCTGCCTCCAAATTGTCCTCGATTCCCCAAGTCTCCTTGAGGTGGTCCAAGAAGCGTTGCGCTGATCTTAGGTGTGGAGAGGCTTGGTCGTACAGTGCCGTCGCCCAGCTGGCCGCTGGCCCGTCTAGAAGACTGTAAACCCATGCCACTTTGATGTCTTCTTGGGGAAACTCGGCAGCACGGGCCTCTAGATAAGCTTGACATTGGCGACGGAAGACATGAACCTTAGAAGCTTCTCCAGTAAACTTGGTTGGCAACGCCATGGCCGGAAGACGAATTCCGCGTTCCTTCAAACCCCTTATTTCTCCATCCTGTGCATTGAGCTTATCACGGATTCGGTCCACCTCCTCCTTGTCGATGGTGTAGGTAATCGGCTGGCCGCTCGGCCCAGGTACGACTCCGGTAGACATTCTGGCCGAGGTTAATTGGTGCTTAGGGTGGCGGAGTCAAACTGTCAAGACCCAGGCTGCAGAGCACCAATAACCATACACAGAGGCCAGAATCTATCTAATATCTTTATTGAAGGAATATATAAAGTTAATAAAAACAAGTGTAGAAAATAGTCCAGAATTAGACCTTTCAGGAAAGGTCAGAATTAGTCCAAAAAAGCAATGTCCAATAAGAAATATTAAGGTCCAAAGTTGTAATCCAATAACCGAAACACTCACTTTGCCAAGCAAAGTGAGGGGAGATGACAAGGTCCTTTAGTCCATGAAACTTGAGCGAGGCTAGGAAATAACTTGATACTTGAAACAAGGCTTGAACGTGGAACAAGGTAACTAAGAACAAGAACAAGGTCCGTGGAATAACTTGATAAAATCCGTGGAACAAGGCAAGGATTGATCCTGGGAAACAAGGCAAAGTCCGTGGATAAACAAGGCTGGGTAGCAAGGCGAAGGCTGGATAGCAAGGCAAGGCTTGAGCAGGAGCGAGGCTTGAATCGGAGCGCGCTGTCCAGACACAACTCGCTCCGTAGGCTGACGAATTGACTCCGCGAAGTTACTACGCGGGTAAAACACCTAAATAGAGTCTAACTTTCCCGCCGAAGCAGTTCTCCGGGAATCAGAACCGAAAGCTAAACTCTGAGACCAGATGTGAGACTCCCCAAAGATTCTCACGAGAAGCAGTCTTAATTGGCCACATTCTTAGCTGCAATCCTCGCACTCCTGCGCGAAGCTGATTCCAAACTTCTCTGTTGTTTACAAAACTCCCGGCGCAAGAACACGGGAGAAGTAGGCTCTGGGCTTGTTTGACATACTTCTGGGAGACAACTTTCTTGCAGGTGCAAGGTTCCCAGATCTGCCTGGGAAAGATCTGGCTGAGAAGAATCCAGTTCAGACTGGGAAGGTAAAAAACCCAAGTTTTCATCTTCATCAGGAATTGCAATGTCCTGAGCAGGACTACAAGGCCCATGGGTCATCACACATTAAAATAATGCCAACCAAAAACATAATCCAGGGCTGTTCCTTTTCTCAATCATACGGTTTCATAGTCCCTTATTGCACTGCTCCAGTTGTCAAAAGCTTGGTACCAAAGCCATGTCTTAAGTTTTTTCCTGAAGATCAGGAGAGAAGGGGCTAATCTGATTTCACTGGGGAGGGAGTTCCATAGGCGAGGGGCCACTACTGAGAAGGATCTGCCTCTCGTCCCCTGCAATCACACCTGCAAAGGAGGTGCGACTGAGAGCAAGGCCTCCCTAGATGATCTTAATTTCCAAGATGGTTCATAGAGGGAGATACGTTCGGACAGGTAAGCTAGGCCAGAACCATTTAGGGCTTTATAGGCCAAAGCCAGCACTTTGAATTGTGCTCAGTAGCAGACTGGCAGTCAATGGAGCTGACGTAACAGGGGGGTTGCATACTCCGTGTACCCGGCTCCGGTGTACAAAAAAATCTGGCTGCCACCTGTTGGACCACTTGGAGCTTCTGAACAGTTTTCAGAGGAAACGCCACGCAGAGCGTGTTGCAGTAGTCTATTTGGGATGTAACCAGAGTGTGGGCTACTGTGGCCAAGTCTGACTTCCCAAGGTACAGGCGCAACTGGTGCACAAGTTTTAATTGTGCAAAAGCCCCCCTAGCCACTGCTGAAACCTGGAGTTCCAGGCTCAGCAATGAATCCAGGAGAACTCTCAAGCTCCCAAGCTACAAACCTGGGTCTTCAGAGGAAGTGTAACCCCATCCAGCACAGGCTGTAACCCCCTTTTCAATTCACTGCTCATCTTCCCAAGAAAGGTAAAGGTAAAGGTTTCGCCTGACATTAAGTCCAGTCATGTCTGACTCTGGGGGTTGGTGCTCATCTCCATTTCTAAGCCGAAGAGCCGGCATTGTCCGTAGACACCTCCAAGGTCATGTGGCCAGCATGACTGCATGGAGCACCGTTACCTTCCCGCCGGAGCGGTACCTATTGATATATTCACATTGGCATGTTTTCGAACTGCTATGTTGGCAGAAGCTGGAGCTAACAGCAGCTGCTCACGCCGCTCCCGGGGTTTGAACATGGGACCTTTCGGTCTGCAAGTTCAGCAGCTCAGTGCTTTAACACACTTCGCCACCGGGGTTTTCCAAGAAAACCACTACATAATTGTGCCCTCAAGTCCCATCCTAGATAACTTTTGCCATCCTGATCACACTCTGATATTAGTTGGCTACATGGCTGAACTTTTCACCTATGTTGATGGGAGTGTGTGTGTGGGGGGGGGGGGGACGACAATGATTTCAACTGTGATTTTATTCGTATGAATATGGTGTTTATGTTTCATGAAAATAAAAAGATTGCATACTTAATTTCAGTACTAAATGATCTGACAAGGGGTATATGATCGGAGAAGGAAGCCAAAAACAGTACAGGGGCTCATCTCAAAATGGCAGGATGAACGTCTACCTCCGCTCACACCACATTTCATCATTGGAACTTCAAAACTTCCTATTAGAGATAGTAATATATTTGTGGGGGGTTATTTTTACACCATATGAAATACGGTTGTCATAAAAATGGCAAACTGAAACATTACATTTATATAAGAACAGCAAGTTGGGAATTCTTCAGTTCAGGAAGAAAAATTCCAGTACGTCAGAATGCCAGCGCAAGGCTCCGGTATCAAAAACTAGGGAAAGGAGGTTGAGTTGTGTACCCGAGGGCCTGTTTATGTTAGAAAACAAATATTATCTTAATAAGAGTAGAATACTGTCTGTATTAATCAAGCAATGAATCTTTTTACTGGCAGTATATAAGGATTCACACAGAGCTTGACATTGTACTAGAAAGTAGTCTAGAAGCATGTGCATTACACAAGCAATTTCTTGGAATTACCCTTTTTTCAAATTCACTTAAGTGTTATAGTTATGACACTGTGTCCATTTGTTTGTGATCTCTTTACCAGCCTACATTTTTCAATTCATTGTACTTTACTAAAATAGTTATCAATAAAATTGAGTCCATTTTTTAAAAGTTTCAATGTTTTCCATGCTTTGGAGAAGCAAGATCTGGACATTCTCCCCTGGCAACGGGAGGAGGAGGGGGGGGGGAGGTGACGGAAGGGCGAATGAAGAAGAAACATTAACAGAAGCCGTACTGAGAGGGTCATAGACAGTTCTTCCAGATTGTCTCCTGGAAGATGCTTTGACCTTTAGCACTCAGAATGCAAGTTCCTCCTGTCACATTCAGTTAGTAGCCTTTAGCAATTTGCTGGGAGGGACAGCAGCAAAGAGGAGTGAGTTGCAGAAGGCTGAATACAGACCAACAAACAGCAAATACCAGGTGTCAAAATCCAGTACTGGCTCAAAAAGATAACAAACTCAATACAATTAATTATTGACTAAATTTTGTTTCATCAAGCTCATTATGTTTACATAGCTATACAGGTATATACAAATATATGGTAGATATTCCAAAAGTAGGAAAAATCTGAAATCCAAAACACTTCTGCTTCCCAGTATTTTGGATAAGAGATATTCACCCTGCACCAATTTTCTATTAAAGATGTAAAGGTTAGGGGTGTATCTGCTTAAGTGCTGTGTAACTCTGTCATGGTTTCACAGTTTATATAATTTATTTATTTACATATTTAGAAAACAGAGCATAAAATGAAAAAAGTAGAACAAAACAAAAACATTAACGATGGGCATACAGGATGCAAGCTATGTTTTTATGGTCTTGAAATAAATGATGAATCCCTGTTACAATTATTTGTTCTACTGCAGTAATCCTTGCAGATTGACCCATGGTTCTGTTGAGTACAGTGTTTTATAATTTATACAAACAAAGCATCCATAATATAATTTAATACATAATTTATTTACTGAAAGCAACTTCATAAGGATTTTTTAAAAATATGGCACAAAGTACCTTGCTAGGCTCTACAGCATACAATCTATATCAAAGACAGAATTATATGCAGATAAATTGTGGGATGAGGAATATTGGGTAGATTATGCATTAGAATTCTTCACGTCCTCCAAGGAAACTGTAACTGACGCTTTCTTCCCTGACCCCCTCACAGATTCTCATAATATCAGTAGTATAAATAGAAATTATATTTTCCTATTCAATATTTCTTAGAGGTCTTTGTAGCTACATTCATGTACAAATTGTAGAAATACAATGTTTCTATTTCCCAATCATGTATTAGCAATTGATTGTGCCCTGTGGCTTCATACGCCCCCTTTTCCTGCTGCTCCCTTCTCATGTGCAAATTATTTCTACCATTCAATATTAAACACAGATATAGCTTACAGCAGCCCCAGCCTGAACCAGAGTGTATGAAGTGCACCTTCTTATATAGAGGTTGTTCTTTAGTTATTATTAGAAAGAGTTAACTTAAAGCATGAAATATGCTGGTATTTTAGGGTGAGAAACTGTAGGCTCAGTGGCCACTGAATCTGTGTTGAACAATAACAACACATAGGTCAAAATTGTGTAAAACAACTCACTGCTGCAAATAAGCTTGGTATCAGAATGGAACCAGACATTACTGGAATGATAAATATGGAAACATAGCAGTGTGCGTCCCACTGCCACCTAGGAGTGGGGCAAAGCCATAGACACCAAAATGGACATGACTCCTCCTGTACCATTCCCAATAAGGGGAACACCCTTGCCAATCCTGATGGACATGCAAGCCACATTGCTTCTCCAAATTGATTTGGGTTCCACTCCAAACCACTCCAGAAGTTGTGACAAAATGTAAGAAAACAGTACCCTTAAGATCATGAACATAACAAGGGAAGAAGGGAAATGAAGCTCCCTTGAAACTGAGAGAAAGACCATGGAGGCTTGGTATGTGTATCTCAAACTCCAAACAAAGGGAAGTCTACTACTTGCCGTCTCTGGTCCTGCCCACCTGCTAGGCAATATGATATCATATTGCCTGCAATCCACCATCACTACTATCTATTGGTGGAGCCCTATCATTAGGTTTTAACTTGGGTTATATGTTTCATGATTATTGGTTTTAAGTATTCTTGGATATGTGTATAATGTTTTAATTGTTGTATGTTTTAAATTGACTGTATATTTCCTGGTATGCTGGAAACCACTCAAGGAGTCCCTTGAGGAGATAGGGCAGTATATAAATAAAGTTCTATTATTATTATATTATTATTGCCCCAACCTACTAATAGCACTCCTCAATATGTCATGGAATGTGAATTTCACATAAAAATAACTTTGGAAAATAAGACTAGGATCCTAAAATCTACTCTGTATCATGTTTAAGAGGTCTACGGTTTCAATGTACAGTAGAGTCTCACTTATCCAACATAAACGGGCCGGCAGAATGTTGGATAAGCGAATATGTTGGATAATAAGGAGAAATTAAGGAAAAGCCTATTAAACATCAAATTAGATTATGATTTTACAAATTAAGCACCAAAACATCATGTTATACAACAAATTTGACAGAAAAAGTAGTTCAATATGCAGTAATGCTATGTAGTAATTACTGTATTTATGAATTTAGCACCAAAATATCACGATGTATTGAAAACATTGACTACAAAAATGTGTTGGATAATCCAGAATGTTGGATAAGCGAGTGTTGGATAAGTGAGACTCTACTGTAATTCTTTGTGGCATAGTAAGGAACTTGGGGCTTATTTGACCAAAGCAGGACACCTGGCTCACCTATTAGACTCTCAAATATTTAGTGAGATAAAAATGCTCTTTCAGTGCATTCTGTTTAGATAGTCGAATTCTTGAAATAGGCATATTCTTTTATGTAGGGATGCATTACTCAGACTTTGGGCTCCACCTTTTAAACCAAGTAAGATTGAAGTACAAAATAAGATTTCTCAAGTAGATGCAGTTTATTTAGATTCAGGGTTTACCATGCAGTTCTAATTTAGTGCATTTTGGACTAGACTGCTTACGAAAACAGTTTCATATTTAGTATATACAGATACAGTATATGCATTCTAAGAAAAAATACAATTCAATAAAACGAAGGGTAGAAAAAGATTGCGTCTAAACTAAAGCCAATTATTTAGTCTTCCACAAGATGGCACACTTTGCTTTTGAATATATAACAAATAACATTACAATTATGTTTTTTAAGTCTCGTGTTGATGTCCCTTTTAAGTACAACCTACAATCTTTACTAACATTGATAATTTGAAAAGAATAAAAAACAGAAAAATAAAATACATCGCTTATTATACATTGTTTATCAACTAATTCTTACAGCTATAGAATATAGGTTACATTACAAAATGAAAAACTATAAAATGTATTAAAGAAAACTAAATATGCTTTGGAGTTGACAGAACAATTATAGAAAATCAAAAGAAAATGCCATACAGTGAGGTTGCAATTTTATACCTAGGAGAAAGCTCCATTGAATTAAAAGGGACCTATGTCTGAATAGACATATAAAGAACTGTATAGAAAGGATACTAGTTTTTAAATTGTGCTCGCATTTTCCTTAAAATGTCTGGGGTTAAACCATGCTTTTGCTACTTTTGGGGAAGAGAAGATAGGTCTTTTGAATTTCTTAATCATCTAAGACAATTATACTTTCCTGTATCTAGTCTAATTTGCTTCAAAACAATATGATTATTTTGTTCATGCATAGACTTTCTACAAAATATGCTGACATCCATTTCATGATCCAGAAACTATCTGATGGAAGTGAAAATAAAGTTTAACAAATCATATTAGTGACCTTTCTTCACTGAGACTTAGACTATAAGACAAATGTACAACTGTAAACTTATTACGGTAACTGTGCTTATGACAATGTCTTTGCAAAATGTTTTTCTTCATCAAAGAATGACTCACTTATCAAATCAAGCTGTTAATTCACTGAGTACGCTCAATGCTCTATGCCTAAAATTCCAATTTTCTTTTTCATTGCTTTCATATGAGTCGAGCAATCCCATGCTAGAGAGGCTAGCAAAAGAAAGCAGGACAAACATATAAGCTAATAAGAAAACCAATTAGCAGATCATTTTATGAAAAATACAATCTGATTCATGTCCACTGCCAGTAATCTCCTTATGGTTATTTGGCGAAAATACAACAGTCGTGACAAGATTTAATAACATGAAAAGTCTACTCACTAAAGAATGTATATTTCAATATAATACTTGAAGGTCAGCACAATGTAACTATGTTATGCCTAAAACTGTATTATACTAACATGAGATGGTCTTTTATCAGCCACTCATTGACCACCTTTCTTTATTAATTTAAAGCAATTTTTGCTTACGAAGGCCAACAGACCCATGGATAAAAAGGAGGATCTATTCCATGTGTCAGTAATTTTCTGAATTGATGATACCAGAGACCTGTTTATTTAATGTTACTACTCAGAAGGGACCAATTAGTCCTCTTTAATCTATAGCTCAGTTCACTGGACCAATTTTCTTTTGTTTTATTATGCTTTCCTTGCATCTTGTAGACACCCTTGGAATAGAACAGGGCCAAACTTATCAAGTATAAATGTTCAAAAGATTTACTCTTCTTGCTCTACTTTATATTATTTCTAAATTGGGAAGCAAGCATGTAATGACATCACAGAAGCAGATTACTGCATTATATGTCACACTTTGTTGCTTATTTTACATGGGCAGTTCTAATAAGCTGCATTCTCTTCTCTTCTGTTTTACCTGCTACTACTAATTAGGACAGTAATCACAACCAGCTTATATACTCAGATGATTAGATTCTTATACTGCCGGGATTAAAAAGATTATGTGTCTAGTAAGGGACGGGAAGTCCAAGAGATATGAAAAAGGAGAGCAAAAGTAGTTGAACCAATACACCTGACAACATTCTTCCTCTAAATGTAGGTCTTTATATGCCCCAAAAAGTATTAGCAATGAATATACATACAGAGTATTTCGAAAACCCCAAGGATTAAAATATAAAACAAAGCATCAGCTTTCGGAAAACATCCCCAATGAAAACTAACCATCCACAGAACCCTGACTAGATATTGGGAGATACAGAAAACCAATGGAGCAGAGAGATGGGATGGCAAATTCTGGAAGAGAGAATGACTGGTCATATCCCTTTATCAGTACAGAGTGATAAAGGAATATATTACTGGTCCAATGACTAAGCCTCCATTCTCTGGAGTCTTGCGATTTGTGGTTCAGTGACAGACTCATAACTCTTAAGTATACTTCACTGGCATGGGCAAACTTCTAGCACAGGCATGGGCAAACTTCGGCCCTCCGGGTGTTTTGGACTTCAACTCCCAAAGGGACGAAGTTTGCCCATGCCTGTGCTAGCAGAATGTCAAAGCTCTCTAGCACAGAATTCTAAAGTCACAAAAATATAAATTCCAGAATTCCCAAAGATGAGGTCACAACAGCTAAAGTGATATCAAAGTGCTATAATTGTGTTGTATAGCTACTGCTGCTGCTCATTCGTTTAGTCGTCTCCGACTCTTCGTGACCTCATGGACCAGTCCACGCCAGAGCTCCCTGTCGGCCGTCACAGCCCCCAGTTCCTTCAAGTTCATGCCAGTCACTTCAAGGATACCGTCCATCCATCTTGCCCTTGGTCGGCCTCTCTTCCTTTTTCCTTCCATTTTCCCCAGCATTGTGATCTTTTCCAAACTTTCCTGTCTCCTCATGAAGTGTCCAAAATACTTCAGCTTTGCCTCTAATATCCTTCCCTCCAGTGAGCAGCCGGGCATTATTTCCTGGAGGATGGACTGGTTGGACCTTCTTGCGGTCCAAGGCACTCTCAGGATTTTCCTCCAGCACCAGAGTTCAAAAGCGTCTATCTTCCTTCTCTCAGCCTTCCTTATGGTCCAGCTCTCGCATCCATAGGTTTCTATGGGGGATACAAATGCTTTGACTATGCGGACCTTCGTTGCCAGTGTGATGTCTCTGCTCTTCACTATTTTATCAAGATGGGCCATTGCTCTACTCCCAAGATGTATAGCTACATCTCAGGATTATACCACACTAGACCACTTTATTACAGTTCTCACTTGTTCATGTTGAGTATCCCTTATCCAAAATGTCTGGGATCAGAAATGTTTTGGATTTCAGATTTTCTGGATTTTAGAAAACTTGTATTTACATATATGAACATAATCTTGGAGCCAAGTCTAAACATGAAATTGATTTATGTTTCATATTTACCTTAATACATGTGCTAAAAGTAAAGGTTTTGCCCTGGCATTACGTCTAGTCATGTCCGACTCTGGGGGTTGGTGCTCATTTCCATTTCTAAGCCGAAGAGCCGGCATTGTCCGTAGACACCTCCAAGGTCATGTGGCCAGGATGACTACATGGGGCACAGTTACCTTCCCCCCAAAGCCATACCTATTGATCTACTTACATTTGCATGTTTTCGAACTGCTAGGTTGGGAGAAGCTAAGGTTTACAGCAGGTGCTCATTCTGCTCCCTGAATTCGGACCACCAACCTTTCAGTCAGCAAGTTCAGCAGCTCAGTGGTTTAACCTGCTGCGCCATTGGGGGCCTGAAGATAGTTTTATATAGTACTTTTAATTTTAATAATGGTATGCATGAAATAAATTTTGTGTTTACTGAAACATCAGAAAGCAAAGGTGACACTATCTCTTGCCAATTTTGAATTTCAGAATTCCGGATAGGGGATGCCCAACCTGTTCAAGCTGTATGTGAATGACCTTCAGACTCAACTGCAGAGGATCGCTTCTAAATGCCATTTCAGACAAAAAATCTGACCTTCTCAAAGAGCAAAATGATGCAAAAACCAAACTTCACTTCAGTTAGGTTCCAGAAGAAAGGATCCAGTTATTTACATTGGCAGCTATTCCATGTGTTTGAAGCAGTGGCATGCTTTCATCACTTGCCTTCTCAAGGAAATACTTTTCCAGTCATCATCTACTCAATGCATTCAACTGGTGGTGTGTCATTTTATTTCTCACTGATTCAGCCAACAGCTGCTTTCCTCTGAAAAAAGGGACAACTCTCTCAATAACCACTGGCTAGAACAGCTTACAAGCAGGAATGTAATAGTGTAAAGGTGGCAGGAAAGCAGCCTATTTGAAAAGTTTCAGTATTTTCCATTAATTTAAATGTGTCAGGAAAACCTCAAGCTCTGACGAATCAGCCGGTTCTCTGATCATATGCCCTGAATAACAGATGTCTTTAAGTCTCAACCTTCACTTTAATTGAAAAGTTGTTATTAATTCTCAGAATCATAGACAAAAAATGCCCAGGGGAGAAACATGGAAGTGGAGCAAACAGTTACATTAATTTTAATTAAAATATAGGATTTTGTAACCTTACAGGGGTTTTTTAAAAAAAAAATGGTGCTAAAATATATATTTTTTTAAAAAAAACAATCAATACTATATTAATTGATTTCTGAAACTATTCACTTCACAAACACAAGTGGCACGTACATTTTCTTTCTGAATACCAGACACTGCACTTTTTTTCAGTTTCTGCCTACTTTCCTGCTCCTTGGATCCTTTTTAATGAAGGGAAAACATCCAAAAGACTTCAAAATGGCTAATTAAGAGTTCCTCACTATTTTGTGTGTCTGGATTACAAATTAGCATATTCTCAAACACTGGAGTTTCTATTCATTCATTTCTCAAAAAAGGGGGTCTTGGGGACATACTGGTACACAAGACATTGTCCTGTTTCTTGTAACTTTCATAAAAGGCAGCTACAGACTGGAGTCCATCTGGGCTCAGAGTAGCAGAATCAATTTAACCGTCACCATCCATACACACAATGGTTGCAGAAGATTGTTAGGCTTTGCCTCTGACGTTGTTGTTGCTGTGGGTCTCCCAGTCATTTCCAACTTACAGCAACCCAAAGGAGAGACTATCAATGACTTGACAAGATTTGTTCAGACTGTGTTTGCCATTGCCTTGCTCTGAGGATGAGAGAGCGTGGCTTGCAAGCCTACCATTGCATTTCCAAGACGGAATAGGGATTTGGACCTTTGTCTTCCAGAGTCCTGGGTTAGTGCTACCCTGTCTAATGAATCCAAACTGACATCATTTTAACTGCCGTAGCTCAAATAGTTATGGAATCCTGAGAGCTGTAGTTAGGTGAGGCACCAACATTCTTTGGCAGAAAAGGTTCAAGACCTTGTAAACTACAACTCTCATGATTTCCTAATATTGAGCAATAGCAATTAAAGTCATGCGTCAATTTTACAGTGTAGGCAGAGGGTGCCCCTAGTCCAACATTATACCACATTGGATCAATTCTAGAATGATGGCTCTGACCTGCGTATACTTTTTCATTATGTAATATTAGCCTGTGAATTTATTCTCATAGTTAGAATTTCTAAGGGAAAACAACGGATGTGAAAAACAAAAAGTATTTCTGATCAGTTTTAGTTCATTACAAGTCAAATCATGTACATTAACGATAATGATGATAACAATGCAGTAAACAGCAAACCCGCCAAGACAGCATCAAAAATGTATTACTCTTCAAGCCCGGGTCGGAGTGAGCACCTGCTGTTAGCCCCAGCTCCCCTGCCCACCTAACAAATCAAAAGCAGAAATGTGAGTAGATAAATAGGTACCGCTTTTAGTGGGGAGGTACTTAAGGCACCTTTAAGGACGTTAATTGGAAAGACATCTAAGGTTGACAAAGCTCCTCGGCATGGAAAATGGAGTGACTGCGCCTCCCCATGGTCGGAGTCAAGCACAGCCTCCAAGATGCCAGAAATAAGATGGGAAATGCCTTTACTTCTGTCTGTGTGTATTTTTTTATCCTTGTTGATTGTTTAACTTTGAATGCTTGCCATATGTGTGTTCTGTAATCTGCCCTGAGTCCCCTCGGAGTAAAAAATAAAGTGTATTATATTATTACTAGCTGTGCCCAGCCACGGGTTTCTATAGCATAGTCTGCTGGATTTGAAAAAAAATAATGAGGAAGTGGTGGTATTTAATATATATTATATGCTTGTATATAGGTACAGTATGCATAAGGTTATGCGTGAACTGCAACTTACATCATGTCTGGTTAACGCTCACAAACTCCATCGATACTTAAAGTCTGTTATGTTGGGCAAGTTGGTCTAGATGCAGCACTGCTGGGGTTCAGTATGGTCTCTGGCTGTAGGGCAGTTGATTTCTCTAGGTAGGAAGCAGCCAGGCAAGTGTGGTTTATGTACCTGTGGAGTAATATCCAGCATGGGAGAAAGAACTCGTGTCTGTTGGAGGCAAGAATGAATGCTGCAATTAGCCACCTTGATTAGCATTTAATGGCCTTGTAGCTTCAAAGCCTAGCTGATTCCTCCCTGTTTTGAGGTGTTATCTGGCCCTGATTGTTTCCTGTCTGGAATTCCCCTGTTTTCAGAGTGTTGTTCTTTATTTATTGTCCTGGTTTTAAAGTTTTTCAATGCTGGAAACCAGATTTTGCAGCCACCCAGCATGAGCTGCAGGAGCCCCAGGGAGAGCAGGGGCCTGACTGGCAGCAGCAGAGGTGGCGGGGCGGGGAGGCATTGGAGGGGCAGAGTGGGACCAGTTGTGGTGGCAGGGTGGAGGAGGAGGCTTTGAGCAGGAGGAGGAGGGAGCCAACACCAGCAGCCAGGACACGGGTCAGCAGGAATGAGTCCAGCGGTGGGGGTAATTTTGGCGAGTGGGGGCTGGAAGAGTTGTGAGGAGGATCTGCTGTAGTGGCAGGGAGATCACTTTGAGAAGCAGTGCCTGCCTTGGGGCTTCGTTGTTTTCAGTAATATGTTTTTGGTGTTTTTCTTTTCTATTCTCTGCACGCTGGAGGGGGCGGGGCAAGCGGGAGATTTCTTGCGCATAGGCAGAGTGTTTTTTTCATTTTTTTGGGATATTACTGGCCTTGTCTTGTTTTTGATGGTCACTCCTTGAAAAGTGATTAGTTTTGTGGCCAAATTTGGTGTGATTAGGCCCAGTGATTTAGTTGTTTCTTCTGTCTTAAAAATGTACAGAACATTTATATATATATATAGACTAGTTGTGCCCAACCACGCATTGCTGTGACTTAGGGGAATCATTTTTTGGGCTGCTAGAATTGCAATGAATAGCCTCACTACTTCAAAGCCTGGCTGCTTGCTACCTAGGGGAATCTTTGGTTGGTCAGCATCAATAGTACAGATTGATATCGCTGCTTCAAAGCCTGGCCACCTTCTACCAAGGTTAATCCTTTGTTGTTCTGGTTGAATTGCACTGAATAGTCTTGCAGCTTCAATGCCTGGCTGTGTTATA
>NW_026943984.1:0-18082 GCF_035594765.1 Anolis carolinensis
GTTGTATTTTGAACAGGATGGGATATGCAACTCTTTCCCAAAGCGTCCCTGGCAGACACACACACACCCGTAGCCCAGGGGAAGGCAAGGCACAAAGGCAAGCTTTTATTTTCCCGAAAGGAGTTGTATTTTGAACAGGATGGGATATGCAACTCTTTCCCAAAGCGTTCCTGGCAGACACACACACAAGGCAAGGCACAAAGGGAACCTTTTCTTTCCCCAAAAGGAGTTGTATTTTGAACAGGATGGGATATGCAACTCTTTCCCAAAGCGTCCCTGGCAGACACACACACACCCGTAGCCCAGGGGAAGGCAAGGCACAAAGGCAAGCTTTTATTTTCCCGAAAGGAGTTGTATTTTGAACAGGATGGGATATGCAACTCTTTCCCAAAGCGTCCCTGGCAGACACACACACACACGTAGCCCAGGGGAAGGCAAGGCACAAAGGCAAGCTTTTATTTTCCCCGAAGGAGTTGTATTTTGAACAGGATGGGATATGCAACTCTTTCCCAAAGCGTCCCTGGCAGACACACACACACCCGTAGCCCAGGGGAAGGCAAGGCACAAAGGCAAGCTTTTATTTTCCCGAAAGGAGTTGTATTTTGAACAGGATGGGATATGCAACTCTTTCCCAAAGCGTTCCTGGCAGACACACACACAAGGCAAGGCACAAAGGGAACCTTTTCTTTCCCCAAAAGGAGTTGTATTTTGAACAGGATGGGATATGCAACTCTTTCCCAAAGCGTTCCTGGCAGACACACACACAAGGCAAGGCACAAAGGCAAGCTTTTATTTTCCCAAAAGGAGTTGTATTTTGAACAGGATGGGATATGCAACTCTTTCCCAAAGCGTTCCTGGCAGACACACACACAAGGCAAGGCACAAAGGGAACCTTTTCTTTCCCCAAAAGGAGTTGTATTTTGAACAGGATGGGATATGCAACTCTTTCCCAAAGCGTTCCTGGCAGACACACACACAAGGCAAGGCACAAAGGCAAGCTTTTATTTTCCCGAAAGGAGTTGTATTTTGAACAGGATGGGATATGCAACTCTTTCCCAAAGCGTTCCTGGCAGACACACACACAAGGCAAGGCACAAAGGGAACCTTTTCTTTCCCCAAAAGGAGTTGTATTTTGAACAGGATGGGATATGCAACTCTTTCCCAAAGCGTCCCTGGCAGACACACACACACACGTAGCCCAGGGGAAGGCAAGGCACAAAGGCAAGCTTTTATTTTCCCCGAAGGAGTTGTATTTTGAACAGGATGGGATATGCAACTCTTTCCCAAAGCGTCCCTGGCAGACACACACACACCCGTAGCCCAGGGGAAGGCAAGGCACAAAGGCAAGCTTTTATTTTCCCGAAAGGAGTTGTATTTTGAACAGGATGGGATATGCAACTCTTTCCCAAAGCGTCCCTGGCAGACACACACACACACGTAGCCCAGGGGAAGGCAAGGCACAAAGGCAAGCTTTTATTTTCCCCGAAGGAGTTGTATTTTGAACAGGATGGGATATGCAACTCTTTCCCAAAGCGTTCCTGGCAGACACACACACAAGGCAAGGCACAAAGGGAACCTTTTCTTTCCCCGAAAGGAGTTGTATTTTGAACAGGATGGGATATGCAACTCTTTCCCAAAGCGTCCCTGGCAGACACACACACACCCGTAGCCCAGGGGAAGGCAAGGCACAAAGGCAAGCTTTTATTTTCCCAAAAGGAGTTGTATTTTGAACAGGATGGGATATGCAACTCTTTCCCAAAGCGTTCCTGGCAGACACACACACAAGGCAAGGCACAAAGGGAACCTTTTCTTTCCCCAAAAGGAGTTGTATTTTGAACAGGATGGGATATGCAACTCTTTCCCAAAGCGTTCCTGGCAGACACACACACAAGGCAAGGCACAAAGGGAACCTTTTCTTTCCCCAAAAGGAGTTGTATTTTGAACAGGATGGGATATGCAACTCTTTCCCAAAGCGTTCCTGGCAGACACACACACAAGGCAAGGCACAAAGGGAACCTTTTCTTTCCCCGAAAGGAGTTGTATTTTGAACAGGATGGGATATGCAACTCTTTCCCAAAGCGTTCCTGGCAGACACACACACAAGGCAAGGCACAAAGGGAACCTTTTCTTTCCCCAAAAGGAGTTGTATTTTGAACAGGATGGGATATGCAACTCTTTCCCAAAGCGTCCCTGGCAGACACACACACACCCGTAGCCCAGGGGAAGGCAAGGCACAAAGGCAAGCTTTTATTTTCCCCGAAGGAGTTGTATTTTGAACAGGAAAAACACCCACAGGACAGCCCTTTGCAAGTTTGCAACAACAAAAGAAATAGAAAGACCTAAGACCCACACCAGACCACCCCACCTTTTCTCCTGTCCTGGTCTTCACACAGCCATGCTGTGACGCAGCAATGTTTCCTGCCTGCCTGCACCAATCTACCCTTCCACCCTCTCCAAAAGTCCCAGTGCGACTGAGCCACGAGGCGTGTGCACGCTGTTTTCATTAAGCACGTCCTACCAGCCCCTCCCCCTGGTTAAACGTGCTCTCTGATTGGCTACAAGGTGCAAACAACACACTAGATTGCCCCAGTGGACTTAAAAAAGTTTGGATGATTTGACAAAGCATTTTTTAAAAACGAAAAAAAAGGCGCCATTACGGAAAACGGCCAATCGCGGTTCGAAACCGCGATATCCAGGCGTGTGGACAGCCAAGATTCAATATTGCTTCAAAAAATCCGAAAATAACGAATCAATAACGGTAAACGGGGAAAACGAATTATTTGAGCAAGCCTAGTAGGTAGCCCACGGATGATAGTTGAACAAAGCTGAGACATGAGGCTAGAGAGAGAATGAGGATCTGTGAAATGGCAAGAATCCAAGGACAATGCTTAGTGCCAATCTATGCTTCTCACCATTTCACAGGTCCAACCTCCTCTCTCTACGACATCGGTGAAGCCTGTCAACTGCCACCTTCTGGTTTGCAAACCAAAGCAAAAATGCTGCAGCCACAACTTCCAAGGTGGAAGTGGATGGCAACAAGTTTAAGATTTTGGGGTATTTTGAATGTCCAGATAAGGGATGCTTAACCTGTTCTTGCACACCCAGTACAAACTCATATTGTGCAAAGGAAGCTGCTACTATACCTTCTTCAGCTCCAAATCTATTTAAAGAGTTTTGCCGCTTTGCATTATCTTCCCCCTTCTCTCTTTCCTCTTTGGAAACAGCATATTCACATAATCATGTATCCCTTGTTCTTCACTGGCAGAGGAATAGAGAGAGGGTTGCTTGTTGGCATGGAAGCCGTTCTGCTACTTAGACAAACTATGCACATACAGTGTAGGTTTGGGGATTCTGCACTCTCTTTACGGAGGAGCCTGCGGCACTAAGTCAGTACAAGCAACACAATAGGTGGCTCATGTTCTTGCAAGGAGGATCTAGTCCTTGGGTTCTGAGCATGCTGTTTCATATATGTGTGTGAGAGAGAGGGAGAGGGAAAGAAAGAGAGAGTAGATGGTCTATGTTGATTCCTTTTACATTTGAAGTTAACATGTACTTTGAATGACCTTGTAGGTTTGGGATGATGTGCAGTAGGCATGTGCAATCAATAAAAAAGTTTCAAAAGTCGTTACAGAACAATTTGATGTTCCAGTTTTTAAAGTAACTATTATGTTGCTTTTATCTTGTATTTCATTGTTTTTAAATCTCATTGTTTTAGTGGATCGTGTGTATTGTATGCTATGTTGTTGTCATATTCCCGTTGTAAGCCGCCCCGAGTCCCTGCGGGGAAATGGTGGCGGCGTATAAATAAAGTTATTATTATTATTATTATTATTATTATTATTATTATTATTATTATTATTATTACAAAACTGAGAGGCATTGGCGTTTCATTTTTAAAGTGTTTCTAAAGTACAGTTAGTGAAAATTTTGTTACTATAATGAGAGTAACAAAAATTTTAATTACTATAATCGGGGGAAATTCAGGGGCTCCTTTCTCCCTCATTTATACAGCTATTGGGTAAAACTTGCTACAATGGTAAACCACATCTGCCACTGTTAGTCCATCAAGTTTCAGGACATTTCGCTTTTCCACTGATTTTTGGGAAATTTCCAAAGTTTTTATAAACAACATTTTAAAAAACCTACAAAAGTTATCTCTTTGAATTTTCTATACAGTACAATGACACAAGATATCAGGGGACTATTCATTTCAACTTTCAGAAATATTCATACATCTACTGATTTTAGGGATTTTTAAAAATAGTTTTGATAAAAAAACATTTTTTTAAAAAAGCCACAACAGCTATCTCATTGAATGTCTCTCATATTAACCAATAGAAACCAATATCAACCAATTCTACATTTTCATAGAATCCTAGAGTGGGAGGGGACCTCCAATGGCCATCTAGCCCAATCCCCTACTTCCAAGCAGAAGAGCACCATCAAGACTCTCCTGACAGATGGCCATGCAGCCTCTAAACTAATTAATATGCTTCCCCTAATGAGTTGGAAGGGACCCCCAAGGGCCATCCATTTAGGGATTTCTTCCCAGGCCAGCACAGAGATTTACTTCCTAGAAGTATCAGTCAGTCCTCCTCATTGCAGATTCAACAATTTATTGGAACTCTGGCTGGCTGCTCCTACAGAGGGACAAATCCCTCTCCTCTCCTGATTGGGGCTTTCTGATGCTGAGTAGAATTCTGGGAAATGTAGTTTAGAACAGGGCCTTTTGAATTCTCTGGCACAGGATTCCTCACCTTCCCAAATTACATTTCCCAGAGCTCTGTGCTTTCTCAATCTCTCTCTCTCCCCCCCCCCCCACCCTAAACTCTGCTTTCTCCCTACTGTTTCCCTCTCCTAATGGAAAGAGGCCATTAATTTAAAGAGGAAATGCAACCTCTTTGGTTGCTTCCCTGATTTAATTTAGTTTTAAATTGTTGCTTTATATGCTTATTGTTTTATTCAATTGCATTTTATATTGTGTTTTATGTTATGCTCTGTTCTTAGGCACTTTTGTGCTATGTGTAAGCCACCCTGATTCCTTTTGGGGAGATGATGCCAGGATATACAAATAAAGCTATATTATTATTATTGTATGATACAGCAAACAAGATAGATATGCTGGATTTCGTATTGCAAAATCACAAGTCGAACACTTCCCAAGTGTCTAGGACTGTGTGATGTATTTTCGGATGATGCGCGCAGATCCCAGTAGGGTGGCCTTTTGCAGTTGGCAGATCATAATTTTGTCAATGTCTATTGTTTCCAAATGCCGGCTGAGATCTTTTGGCATGGCACTCAGTGTGCCAATTACCACCGGGACCACCTGGACTGGTTTCTGCCAGAGTCTTTGAAGTTCAATCTTGAGGTCACCTCGGATGGCAACATCAATGATCCAAACCTTTTTCTTTTCCACAACTGTGATGTCTGGTGTGTTGTGATCCAGATCTTTGTCAGTCTGGATTCGGAAGTCCCACAGTACCTTTGCGTGCTCATTTTCCAATACTTTTGCAGGTTTGTGATACCACCAGTTCTTTACTGCTAGGAGATGGTACTTGAGGCATAAGTTCCAATGAATCATTTGGGCCACATAGTTGTGCCTCTGTTTGTAGTCTGTCTGTGCGATTTTCTTACATCATCATCATCATTATTATTCCCTGAAATTGAAATTGACTTTGGGAGACTTCTGAACATTACAAGATCAAAACAAAAAAGGATTGGGTAAGATTTGATTCTTAAGTTTTAGGCACAGGCCACTCCCACATGTCAGATATCACTTTGGAAGTACAGATTTAACAAATTTTAATATGAGTTACAGAACTTCTGAAAATTGCGCACAATCCTAGTGTGCAGTATTAGATATCTCTGAGACAGAATCCCTGCATTGTTTACAAAATGGCAATTATGAGAGCTAGTTGTAAAAAAAGGGAAGGTATTCTATGACAAGTAAGCTCCTTTCAAACTGGTTTAAGTGCACAGAATTGCAGTGTCCAAATTGCAGCATTCCTTGGAGAGCCTTGTGCTATTATTCCCTAACCCATACAGCACAATGACAAATCTTGCTACAGAACCACAGAAAGGTTATGCTCTATTCTTCTCTTTCCTCTTTGTTCTTCTTCTGTCTCCAAAAGCACCGATTAAAGCCGGATGTGATGCTGCGGTCACATTGTGTACAGCTTTGTGATTACTGTTTAAAATTAAGACAGCCATTCCTTTGGATTTGTGATCAAAGCATGGATCTAATCTCCAGCTCCAGAAGCAAATTCAGATGAAGAGCTTTAGAACATAGTATTTTAAAAAGCAGATGCTGTGTCATAGGAACTAGTGGCCACCAGGTAGAAAGCAACTTGGAAAGATCTGAAAGATCTGTCTAATATGTGCCATATATTACTAGAAAGACAATACGTTGTTGTTGTTGTTGTTGTTGTTGTATTTATATTCAGTCTTTTCCCCAGCCTGAAATTAAAGGTGTCTTCCAAAAGTTTAAAAAGATGTAGATAAAAAATTATATTGTAAAAAAGTTAAAAACAAAACTTAATTTTATAAATAAAAGGAGAAGCAGTCAAAAACAGACCATTAAGAAGAAGAACAACAAACAGAAACAACACAGCACATGAAAAACCTTTCCGCCCCGGGCAGTCTTCCCTTAAAGGGCATTAAAGGAAAAAGGTGTCCACCAGCCTTCAAAAGGAAAGCAAGGAGGTTACCAGTTTAATCTCTCTAGGAATTGGAATTAATCAGTTTCAAATAACACAGCTACCTTCAGCACATAACTTCTTTTCTGTATTGAGGGCATAATGAAAGTTGCATTTCAAAAGTGACGTAATGAAGGGGAGGGGGAATTTGCTCGTGGGTGTACGTTTTTGTTGTGACAGATAATAGTTTTCTAGTTACTTCTCAAAGTTTGCTTTCAAATTGATTTTAAAAGATTTATAATTGTTGAGATTTTTTTAAAAATCCATGAAAAATAATGAGAAAACAGATGGATTTACTTCAAAAAAAAAAAAAAAGAGGTGCATGTGCATGTATATGTGCATGCATAGGCATTGAGGCAATATCAATGGCAGGAAATTGCTCTGAGGGGCTACATAATGAGTTACAAGAAAATTGCTTATTGAAAGTAACTTTTAAAGCTTTGACCAAGTATAATGAGAAATGGGTGGTTTGCATGTCCTGTTCTTCCGCAGTATAACAAGATGGTTATAACATGTTTCTGATTTTATTCCTGCTTTGAGGTCTGGTCTTTGGCACAGATTATAGACTTCTGAATATTGATCTTGAAATTGATCTAAAACCTTTTTGAGACAAGCTGTTGGCACAACAGAGTTGTAGAAATGAAGAAGCCCAAATGAAAAACACCTTTAAACAGATAAAATCCTTATTATCCAGACACAAAAGTCTCTTCACGTGTGTGCCCTGAGCCCAGGGCATTTGATTATACAGAACACAAAATGCAAACAAGTTACTGAGCTGGAATGCATTTGCAGGTTTCACACTATTGGACTTTGGTTCAATAGAAAACAGAAGTTGCTAGCTCAGGACAGAACATGCAGAGTAATTGTCCCTTTTTAGGTTCTGATGTAACCTATTCATCTTGCTTTGCAAGCATTCATTCTGATTGGATTGTTTCTTTTTTTGTCCACGTCTCATGATCTTCATAGGAATGTGTTTGCTGTTGTCCTTCTCTTCTTCTCTGCTCCCCTCCTCTTCCTCCTTTTTTGGATTTGATTTTGGATTATAGTGATCCTATGAATAAGAGACCTCCAGGATGCCACATCATCAGTTGTTTTGCTTAGGTCTTGCAAACTTAAAGCCATGACTTATTTGATTAAACTAGTGGTTCTGAACCTGGGGTCTCCAGATGTTTTTGGCCTACAACTCCCAGAAATCCCAGCCAGTTTACCAGCTATTAAGATTTCTGGGAGTTGAAGATTTCTGGGAGTTGTGACCCCAGGTCCAGAACCACTAGATTAAACCAACTCATCTGTAGCGTGGTATCCATCTTTTCCTAGTGTCTTCCACTTTATCATATATTCTTTTCCAATAAGTCAGGTTGTCTCATGTCACAACTTCAGTTTAATCTTCTTTGTTTCTAAGGAGAATCCATACATAATTTACTAATGTGTCTTTTTAGCACTCCATTATATACATAGAAGGGCCACCTATGTTGCGGCAGGTTAAACCACTGAGCTTCTGAACTTGCTAACCAAAGGTTCGGCAGTTTGAATCCAGGAAGCGGATTCAACTGCCAACCTAGCAGTTTGAAAACATACAAATGTGAGTAGATCAATAGGTACCGCTCTGGCGGGAAGGTAATGGCGCTCCTTGCAGTAATACCGGCCACATGACCTTGGAGGTGTCTAAGGACAACACTGGCTTAGAAATGGAGATGAGCACGAACTTCTAGAGTAGGACACAACTAGACTTAATGTCAGGGGAAAACTTTTACTTATACACATAGACCTCTTCTACAGCACCACATTTCAATAGAAATGTGAGTGGTGCACTCACATCTTTTTGTGCTGAGAGATATACTTGCATCATTAGGTGTTTATGTTGTCCAATTCACCCTCTCCTTTCTTTTTAAAAATACCGTATATACTCGAGTATAAGCTGACCTGAATATAAGCCGAGGCACCTAATTTTATCACAAAACTGGGAAAACCTATTTACTTGAGTATAAGACGAGGGTGGGAAATGCAGCAGCTACTGGCAAATTTCAAAAATAAAAATAAATATAGATACTAATAAAATTACATTATTTGAGGCATCAATAGGTTAAATGTTTTTGAATGTTTACATAAAAATGTAATTTATGATAATAATAATAAGACTTTAATAAGATAAGACTGTCTAAGTCTGATTACCTATACACTTGAGTATAAGCCATTGCTTCTTGGTCTCAGGGTTGGTGAGAAGCCTTGATTCCATTCTAACAACTATGGCTCCAGCCCCCATGAAAGAGAAGCAGCTAGTCTCTGCTAGATAAATCCCATCCTCCACTGCTATCTCATTTTCTTTGAGTGTCCTATCTTAGAACCTCATTACACTTGCCAATTTAAGCATCCTAGGAGGCTTGCCAGCCAGTTGAAGGATGGATGGGCAATAGCCCATCACATGATGTCCCTCATCTTCTGGCAGACACTTCCTCATCAACATGGGAAGGCTCCTGTGTTGTGCTGGCTCCAATACAGCTTGCACACTTCTGCCTCAATTGGGCAATGCTTCCCCCATGTGATGCAGTAGGTGTCACTGAGCCTACCATTTTATTATTTATTTATTTATTTATTTACAGTATTTATATTCAGCCCTTCTCACCCCAAAGGGGACTCAGGGCGGACCACATTATATACATATAGGGCAAACATTCAATACCCATATACCCATAGAACCGAGACAGAGACAGACGCAGAGGCAATTTAACCTTCTCCTGAGGGGATGTTCGATTCTGGCCACAGGGGGGAGCAGCTGCTTCATCATCCACTGTGACAACACTTCCTCATTCCAACGTCGTAAATTAGTTAAATTTGCCTCCCCGCTTTATAAGTGGTACCTTATTTCCTACTTGATAGATGCAACTATCTTGCGGGTTGCTAGGTCAGCAACAATCAGGGGCTATTTTTTTATTTTTTAATTGACGGGTGCTCACCCCGCCACGGGCTTGCCTCGAACTCATGACCACATGGTCAGAGTAATTTATTGCAGCAGGCTGCTCATCAGCCTGCGCCAAAGCCCCACCACGCTTGCTGGTGAAATGACACTCCCCTCCCCCGTGTGATAAAGTCCTTATTTAGATTGTAAGCCTGAGGGAAGGGAACTGCCAAATGAATTATTTGTAAGCTGCCTGGGAATTTTTTTTTTTTTTTGCCTGAACTGATTGGAATACAATAAATACATTCAGTTGAGGGTGAAAGCAATCTTAAAATAAAATAATATAGGGCCTGTTAAAGAAAATATAGGAAATGTTTGCTGTCAACAGTGAGCTCCTTTGACTCTGGGCTTTTCACTTTGACGAAAATAAATCTGGTACCACATTCTACTAGTCCGCTTTGGTCTTCTAGTGACACATCTACTGCCACAAACATCACATACATCATAGTGAGATCACCATGGCTGGCCAAACATTTCATCCTGGCAAACTCCCCTTGTAGTTAGGAAGTGGTTAGCATTAATTATCTTTTAAATAGTCTAATTCATTTTTCTGCATGGCAGGGGGTTGGACTTGATGGCCCATGGGGTCTCTTCCAATTCTGTGATTCTATGCAATATTTTGGCCACATGTGACACTCTATGTTTTTTCTCCTCATGCTTGTGAATAAATGGATTTTATTATGTGAAGTGGAAGTGTGCTAATTATTTATTTATCGTATCAGAAGTCAAAAGAGGGGATAAGTTGTAATGTATTTGAAAACACAAAATTAAAAAGAAAACAACAACTTGGCATTTTACTAAATGTCCTGTGACCAGTAGCTGGCTACTTGGAGTGCCTCTGATGTTGCTATAAGAAGATCCTCCATAATGCATGTCGTAGGGCTCAGGCAGCATTATAATAGGTAGTCTGTGGTTTGCTCTTCTCCACACTCACATGTCATGGACTACACTTTGTAGTCTCATTTCTTAAGGTTGGCTCTGCATCTAGTGGTGCCAGAGTGCAGTCTGTTCAGCACCTTCCAAGTCGCCCAGTCTTTTGTGTGCCCAGGAGGGAGTTTCTCATCTGGCGTCAGCCACCGATTGAGGTTCCGGGTTTTAGTCTGCCACTTTTAGACTCTTGCTTGCTGAGGTGTTCCTGCGAGTATCTCTGTAGATCTTCGAAAACTATTTCTTGATTTAAGGCATTGACGTGCTGGCTGATACCCAAACAGGTGATGGGCCGAAGATGTCACTGCCTTGGTCCTTTCATTGCTGTCTGCTACTTCCCGGTGGATGTCAGGTGGTGCAATGCCAGCTAAACAGTAGAATTTCTGCAGTGGTGTGGGGCATAGACATTCTTTGACAATGCGACACGTCTCATTAAGAGCCACACCCACTGTTTTAACATGGTGAGATGTATTCCACACTGGGTATGCGTATTCAGCAGCAGAGTAGCAAAGCGCCAGGGCAGATTCTTCACTGTGTCTGGTTATGATCCCCAGGTTGAACAGAAGCTCTCTGAAGCTTTAGGTGCTCTTATTGCCTATTACAGGGAAAACCAGCTGATCCCTAATCCATCTAAAATGCAGACGTGTGCTTTCCACCTTAGGAACAGACAAGTATTACTGTATATGCATGTATGTGACTAAGTTTCTGTGGGATCACTACTTGTGTAAGTGTGTGTTAAGAGAAAAACACCTGGTTAGTTACAACTCATGGTTGAGTAATTGGAACAATCAGGGCTAACAGGCTTGAGCCACTCCCTGAATGGGGTATATCTGGGAAATGTTTGCAATGTCTTTTGGGGACTTACTGAATGCTTGCTGAGAGCCTACTATGAAGATGCATGAATTTAATGCAAGAGACTATGTGAGTTTTTGTTGCTGGAAGTTTTATTATGATTTTTGACTCTGCTACTTAAGAGTAAATTTTGATTTTCTCTTCCATTTTCGTGGCTTGTTTTTCTTTTGCTCATTGTGGATACAACAAAGGACTGGATAAGTCTGGACAGGACTGCACGCAGTTTGTTTTTCAACAAACCCGTAACAGGTTATGGGCCCAGTCTCAGGTCCAGTTGCAGACCAGTTCCAGAAGTAATCCACAAAAGACTGTAGCAAGAAGAAATTGTTTTGTTTTGCATTTTGAATTTACTTGCAAACAAGGAAGATGGATCCTGGGGTGAATCTTGCAGCTTTCCCAATGGCCAGGCTTAATGGCAATAATTATTCCATTTGGAAAGTAAGAATGGAAAGTTATTTAAGGAGGGAATCCTTATGGGAATGTACAGAGAACCCAGTCCAACAACCAGCTACAGCAGAGCAACAAAGGGCACAGGAAAGGGCCAAAGCAACGCTTATCCTGGGTGTTGACGATGACCAGCTCATCCATATATGCAGCCTGCCTACTGCCAACGCGATTTGGGTAAGACTGAGAGAGGTGCATGCTTCAGACTCAGCAGCAACAGTGGCTGTACTAGCGAGACGACTATATAGAAAGAGACTGAAGAGAAATGAAAGTCTCAAGGACCATTTACAGACATTGCAGAGTTTGTTTTTGCAGCTAGAGGAGAGAGACTTTAAACTTACAGAGGCAAACAAATGTTTTATTGTGTTGTCCTCAATGGATGATTCCTTTGACGGAATAGTGAATTCCCTAGAGTCGCTCCCACAATCACAATTAAACCTGCAATACATTTGTGCGAGACTTTTGGCAGATTGGGAGAGAAGGAGAGATCGTGGCCTGGAGTCTGCAAACACAGCAGGACGTTCCCAGGAGAAGCAGTCATCTGGAGTTGCACACGAGGAAGAGACAGAGAGAGTCTGTGTGGTGAAAAGGTGTTTCAACTGTGGGTCTCCAAACCACTTAAAGAGAAGCTGTCCAAAGCAACAAGGGAAGCAAGGGAAGAAGGTGAACCAAAGGAGAGGTTCATCGCATGTAAGAATTGTAAAGTCCCAAAGAAGTCCAGCAGATGAGGACATATTTTATGTGGACTCTGGGTGTTCACAGCACATAGTGAACAACAAAAATTTAATTCAGAATCCTGTAGATCCTGAATGCTCAAATGTTACCCTTGCAGATGGAAAGCTTTATCCAGTTCAAGGTCAAGGGGAAGTTTTTGTTAAACATTTGGGGAGAACATTAAGAAATGTATTTTTAGTTCCAGAAATTGACTATAATCTTTTATCTGTTGGGAAACTAGATAAAGAAGGCTATGCAGTGAACTTTTTTGGAGGCAAGGTCAGGATTCTGAAAGGGAATAAGTTATGTGGAATTGGAGTATTACAGGGAGATTTGTATGTCTTAACCCCAAGAGGTAATACAAATGAGGTAAATGTAATTAGTAAGAATGCTCCATTACATCAAGGTTGCATTCATGATTTACATAGAGCACTAGGTCACCCAAGTTTCAAAGTATTATATAAAATGCAAGATTTCAGTGAAGGCATTATTTTGAAAGACTGCAAGAACTTTCTGGATTGCAATGTATGTAAGAAAACAAAAGCACAGTCAGCTCCAATTAGTAAGAAAAGCTTAAGAAACTCAGAAGAAGCTTTTCAATTAGTGCATGCTGATTTAATTGGTCCTTTTCAGCCAAGTAAAGGTGGAGCAATTTATGTTTTGTGTATTTTAGATGATTATTCAAATTTTGCTTGGAGTTTTCTGTTAAAACAAAAGAGTGAGGTTTTTGAAATTTTTAAAAATTGGGTGGCATATGTTAAGAGGCAGTTTGGAGCTGGAGTAAAAGCTCTACAAACAGATAGAGGAGGAGAATTTACCTCACACAATTTGGAACATTTTCTAAAGCAGGAGGGGATAAAGCACCGACTTACATGTGCTTATCAGAGTGCAGAAAATGGAAAAATAGAAAGATTTGTGAGGAAAATACAAACAGTGAAAGATTCATTATTAGAAGATTCAGGGTTATCACAAAATCTTTGGGGAGAAGGAATATTAACTGCATGTTATCTTATAAACAGACTCTGGTGTGAGCCTATTCAGAACACACCTTATTTTTTGTTATATGGTAAGAAACCTCCATTACGGCATTTACGAATTTTTGGAACACAGGCATGGGTTTTTGTACCCAAAGCAATGAGAAAGAAAGGACAAGACAAAGCCAGGAGGTTAACCATGGTTGGGTATGCTCAAGGAGCCAAAGCTTGGCGGTTTTTAGACAAAGATGGTACAATTGTAATATCTAGATCTGCAAATTTTGCTCATAGCCAAAACTGGGATAAAATACATGCTAATCATGAAGTTTTCCTTCCTATTTCAAATGAGAAAACTCGTGAGCAAGGTAAACAATCAGAGCAGGGTAGTATTGCAAAGCCAACATCTGCTAGTCACCAACTCTCAAGTAGTCAAGTTACTCAGCCTGAGCTAGTCAGAACTAGGCATCCCAAAATAGAAATAAGTGAACCTGAAGAAGTAGATATAAGACCAGAAGTAAATGAGCAAGAAGATGCCATGCCAAGTACTAGCCAGGACATAGGTCTCAGAAGGAGTGAAAGAACCAGGAAGAAACCTGATAGATTTAAAATTCAAAATGTAAGAGTATGTTTGGTCAACCATGAACCTCAGACTTTTGAGGAAATAGAGAGTTTGCCACAAGGGGAGAAAGAAAAATGGTTAGAGGCTATAAATGAAGAATTAAAAAGCATGGAAAGGTTAAATGTATATGAACCTGCAACTTTACCAGAAGGAAGTAATCCTATTGATACAAGATGGGTTTTCAAGCAGAAAATTGATTCTGATGGTAAGGTATGCTACAAAGCGCGTCTTGTAGCTAGAGGGTTTACACAGATCAGGGACATAGATTATACAGAGGTGTACTCACCCACTGTGAGCCCCAGTTCTGTAAGATTAATTTTAAGTCTTGCAGCATGTCTAAATTTAAAAACATATCATTTTGATATAAGCACAGCATATCTGAATGCTAATTTAAAGGAAAACTTATATATAATACCTCCACCAGGTTCTAAGTGCAGAAATACCAACACAGTTTTCAAATTAAACCAGGCACTTTATGGTCTTAAACAGGCGGGGCTTGCCTGGAATGATTGTTTGAATGATGCTTTGACCAAAATGGGTTTTCAGAGAAGCCGAGCAGACCCATGTGTGTATATAAGAAATATACAGCACGATTATCAAATACTTTTTGTATATGTAGATGACTTATGTTTTGCAGCTGAGAGTCAATCAGAAATTGATCAGTTTTCAGAAGAACTAGGCAAACATTTCATACTGAGAAACCTTGGTCCAATACAGTATTTCCTTGGAGTACAAATTATGAGAACTGAACAAGGTTTTATGTTGAGTCAAAAAGGAAAAATATTGCAAATTTTGGAAAAGCTAAACATGAAAGATTGTAAAGGGGTTCAGTCACCCATGATTTTAGGTTTTACAAATGAAGTAGAAAATTCTGAACCATTTGAAGAAAAGATTTTGTATAAAAGCATTATTGGGCAGTTGTTATACATAAGCAATTACACAAGAGCAGACATAGCATTTGCTGTAAATTTCTTAAGTAGATATGCAAGCAATCCATCCGTTTCAGCATGGAATGGACTTAAGAGAGTGGCAAGATATTTAAAACAAACTCAAGATTTTTGTTTAGTTTTAAGTCCAGATGACTCACTGTCTTTAGAAGTATATGCAGACAGTGATTTTGGAAACAGTGCAGATAGGAAATCAACAACTGGAGTTTTAGTTAAATTTTCTAATATAGTCATAGACTGGAAATCCAAAAAGCAGGGGTTTGTTGCTTTAAGTTCCAGTGAAGCTGAATTTGGTGCTCTCAGCTTAGCTTATACAGAAATCTGTGTGATAAAACAATTATTGAAAGATTTGCAAATACCTGTTGAAGATCCTACAAAAATATATGAAGATAACCAAACATGCATTTTGATGGCAACACAAGCCAGAGTAAAACAAAGAAGCAAGCATGTAGATATAAAATACAGTTGTGTAAGAGATGCAGTAAAGAATGGTGAGATTGATTTAATGTATTGTAACACATCTCTAAATCTGGCTGATATATTGACAAAGCCACTAAGTGTTCAGAAACATGAACAGGTCTTAAATGATTTAGGAATTTTTGAATGTACTATGTAAAATGTACTATGTTTTTCCTCCTAACACAAGGAGGGGTATTACTGTATATGCATGTATGTGACTCTGGCTTGGGATCACTACTTGTGTAAGTGTGTGTTAAGAGAAAAACACCTGGTTAATTACAACTCATGGTTGAGTAATTGGAACAATCAGGGCTAACAGGCTTGAGCCACTCCCTGAATGGGGTATATCTGGGAAATGTTTGCAATGTCTTTTGGGGACTTACTGGGGACTTACTGGGGGACTTACTGAATGCTTGCTGAGAGCCTACTATGAAGATGCATGAATTTAATGCAAGAGACTATGAGTTTTTGTTGCTGGAAGTTTTATTATGATTTTTGACTCTGCTACTTAAGAGTAAATTTTGATTTTCTCTTCCATTTTCGTGGCTTGTTTTTCTTTTGCTCATTGTGGATACAACAAAGGACTGGATAAGTCTGGACAGGACTGCACACAGTTTGTTTTTCAACAAACCCGTAACAACAAGCATCTCAAGCTCTGAGGATTACCTAGGAAGGAATCCCGCTGGAGTACTGCCAGGGCCGGCCCTAGGTTGTTTTCGAGTGTAAGCAAACAGAATGTAGGCAACCCCCCCCAACCAATCACTGAAAAATACACACACACATATATACACCATATATACCAGTACATTATACTATTAGTATTATATAATATATTTTACCATATCATAAGTTGTAGCATATCCAATGGACAATATATTCTATTACAACATGATTAATATTAAAGCAAAATATTAATATTACAGAAAACTCACAGCAGCCCAATTACAGGCCAATCAAAATGCTATGGCATCCTGGGAGTTGTAGTTTGAGGAGGCCCCAGCACTTTTTTTGGCACAGCAGGCTAAACACCTTGCAAACGACCGTACGTTCCCTGTGGCGTGCCCTCACTTCTGGCAAAAAAAGCTGCCAAGGTGGTGGTTTCCTCTTTCATTGCAAAGTTGGCTGCCCTGAAACAGAACCCTAGGCTCAAGCTGAGGAACAAAGCCCGCTAATCCTGGGACGCATGAGCAGTAGGAAGCCGAGAAGGGCTGCCTGCGCAGTTGGGGCTAGAACTTACAAGTTAATTAACCCACAGAGCCCTCCCCCTCTTCCCTTTCCTTCCTCTCATGCACTCCAGCCTGGGCCTTCGCGGGTGCTGCAGGAAGGAGAAGAAAAAGGTGTGTACAGCACCTTCTTCTCTTTCCTCGGTGGATGCTGCATGAAGGAGAAGGAGAAGAAGAAGGTCCGCATGGGACTTTCCTTCTCCTTCTCCTTCCTTGGTGAGTGCTATGGGAAGGGGAAGGGAAGGCCCGTGCAGCACCTTCTCCTTCATGCAGCACCCACTGAGGAAGGAAGGTTCTGTGGGAAGGAGAAGGAAAGGCCCACGCAGCACCTTCTCCTCCCTCGGTGGGTGCTGCATAAAGGAAAAGGAGAAGATGCTGTGCATGCCTTTCACTTCTCCTTCTCCTTCCTCGGCGGGTGCTGTGGGAAGGAGAAGAGAAAGGCCCGCGCAGGACCTTGTCCTTCTTTGGCGGGTGCTGCATGAAGGAGAAGGTGCTGTGTGGGCCTTTCTCTTCTTCTTCCTGCAGCACCCACAGAAGAAGGAGAAGGAGAAGTGAAAGGCGCACACAACACCTTCTCCTTCATACAGCACCTGCCAAGGAAGAAGGTGCTGCCAGCACCGTCCTCAGCCTCTGGGCCCCCAAAACCCAGAAGAGGAGGCGGCAGGGCCTGCCAGGGCCCGGGCAGAAGGGAGCCGCTCCTCCTCACCTCCTCCTCCTCCTGAGGAGCCTCCTCCTCCTCTTCGCACTGCCCTCATGAACTGGCTGCGCCCTACCAGCTTGGAGGCGAGCTAATATCTCTCTCTCTCTCTCTCTCTCTCTCCTGAAGTTGAGGCACCTCAATTACACCCACTACGCAATAGCGCTTTCCGCAATTGCATAGTTTGCGTATAGCTTGAACCGCCCCAAGTACTGCAGCACACCAAAATAACTAGGAGTTACCCTGGACTGTGCCCTGACTTACAAGAAGCACTGCTTGACTATCAAGCAAAAAGTGGGCACTAGTAATAACATCGTATGAAAGCTGACCTGCACAACCTGGGGAAGTGTGCTAATGATAATATATTCATAGGAGAGTATTTGCACATGTGACTTACAGAAGACATTCTTTTGTTGATGATTTCGAACACCAGCTTACATATACTTGAAGATTCCCTGCTATGGGGCAATGTATTTCAGGTTGATTTACATTACAGCAATCATTTCTAAATGTGTATCTATGTATAGAAACACATGCAAATTTCATGCGAAAATTGGACTCCTCCCTTGTTATCT
>NW_026943985.1:0-17375 GCF_035594765.1 Anolis carolinensis
GATGGGAGGAAAGAAACAACTGCAAGTGTGACTTGCAATTAGCAAGCTTGATTTGCAAGTGTCGATCCACCCATTAGCGTGTGAGTAACCGTGAAGACATAGCACAGTCAATTACTGAGGGAATTTGCATAGAAGATGCCGGGCCTTCCTTCCCTTTGACTTGTTTACTGCCTAGATGGGCACGGAATATTGTTATTTGAGAAGACATGCACTCCGGACCACTCTGACCGCAGACCAACCCAGGGAAGCCATTGAAATCCACAAGGATGCGCGAGGATGCACCGGGGAGAAGGTCACGTACCAAGGCCGGGTCCAGCGGGAAGCGGGTGGGGTCTCGGCGGGCGCGCTCGTACTCCTCTCGGGTGATGCACAGGTTGCTGTTTCCGCGGCAGAAGGCCAGGCAGGGCCGGCAGGAGCCCCCGCCCAGCGCAGAGCCCACAAAGAGCGGCTGGCACTTCTCGCAGTGCTCGCCCTGCACGCGGACACGGAAAGAGTCACGGGAGGAACACGGGGACAAACGCCCTGCCTGCGAGTCTCTTCTCCGGGGCCGAAATGCCCTGAAACTGGCAGGGGCTGAATTGGACCCCCCCTCCCCCAGGTGGAGTGGACTTCAACGCCCAACATCCCTAACAGCCTTCTTCCCTTCCTTCCCCCTTCCCTTCCTTCTCTTTCTTTCCTTCCTCCCTTCTCCCCTTCCTTCCTTCCTTCCTCTTTCTTTCTTCCATTCCTCCTTTCTTTTTCTCTTTCATTCCTTCCTCCTTCCCTCCCTCCCTTCCCTTCCTCTTTCTTTCACTTTATTTCTTTCCTCCTCTCTCCCTCCTTTCTTCTCCTTTTCTTCCTTTCTCTCTCTCTTTCCTTCCTTCCTCTTTCCTTCTTTCATTCCTTCCTCTCTTCCTTTTCTTCCTTCCTCTTTCTGTCCTTCTTTCTTTCATTCATTCCTTCCTCCTTCCCTCCCTTCCCTTCCTCTTTCTTTCACTTTATTTCTTTCCTCCTCTCTCCTTCCTACCTTCCTTCCTTCCTTCCTTCCTTCCTTCTCCTCCTCTTTCATTCCTTCCTCTCTTCCTCTCTTTCTTTCTTTCTTTCTTTCTTCCCTCCCTTCCCTTCCTCTTTCTTTCACTTCATTTCTTTCCTCCTCCTTCCTTCCTTCCTTCCTTCCTTCTCCTTTTCTTTCTTTCTCTCTCCTTCCTTCCCTTTTCCTTCTTTCGTTCCTTCCTCTTCCTTTTCTTCCTTCCCTTCCCTTCCTCTTTCTGTCCTTCCTTCCTTCCTTCCTTCCTTCCTTCCTTCCTTCCTTCCTTCCTTCCTTCCTTCCTTCCTTCCTTCCTTTCTTTCTTCCTTCCTTCCTTCCTTCCTTCCTTCCTTCCTTCCTTCCTTCCTTCCTTCCTTCCTTCCTTCCTTCCTTCCTTCTTTCTGTCTTTCTTTCTTTCTTTCTTTCTTTCTTTCTTTCTTTCTTTCTTTCTTTCTTTCTTTCCTTCCTTCCTTCCTTCCTTCCTTCCTTCCTTCCTTCCTTCCTTCCTTCCTTCCTTCCTTCCTTCCTTCCTTCCTTCCTCCCTCTTCTCTTTCTCTCTCTCTCTCCCCCCTCTCTATCTTTCGATATATATAGAGAGCATGACATTGCCACACCCCATACATCCCATACAATAACCCAGACCTTTCCCCAAAGGCACGGAAGCGCCTGACCTGAATGCACGGAAGCGCATGCTCACCATGGTGTTGTTGTGGCACTGGAGGCACTGGTCCTGGGCCTCCACCCCCAGGCAGTTGCTGTGCTTGTTGCACTGGCACTCCACGGAGCAGTTGCGCCCCACATACCCAAAGTGGCAGTGGCAGGCGTTGGGCTCCGCGCACGTCCCGTTCACACAGCCCTGCTCACACACCGGCCGGCACAGACCCGTTGCGCTGAAACACACCACGGAGAGGCCACGGTCAGTGCACCGCTGGGTTTCAAACAAACATTCCATCCCAAAAAAGAGTAAGTGGGAATGTGCATCTGTTGGTTTGTACCACAAAGGTTCCTCCATGGCTTTGATGGATCTGGACCAACCTGGGTACATATATTCATTATAGTCCAACTTAAAAAATCATCCCTGGATTTCAAAGAAAAATTCAATTCCATTTGCTACTACAGCCCCAAAAATGAATACATGGGATTGCGCATTTGTTGGTTTGTACCACAAAGGCTTCTTTGTGGCTTTAATAGATCTGGATCAACCTGGGTACATATATTCATTATAGTCCAACTTAAAATCATCCCTGGGTGTCAAACAAAAATTCCATTCCATTTGCTGCTACGGCCCCAAAAAAAATGAATAAATGGGATTGCGCATTTGTTGGTTTGTACCACAAAGGCTCCTTCGTGGCTTTGATGGATTTGGACCAACCTGGGTACATGTATTCGTTATAGTCTAATTTAAAATCATGGCCAGGTTTCATCTGCAAAATCCACCCCATTTGTGACTAGGGGCCCAAAAAATAAAAAATGCTGCAAAAATTAAGGTGACTCTAAATGCATTACCGGCAACAATAAAATATGTGTTTACCTTTTTTCATCCTCCTTTGTGCGTTCTTACCAGTTTCCCACCTCAAACTCATACACAGCACTCTACATTGCTCAAAGAAATCAATACTATCCATGCGCCTATTGACGGGCACTCACTTGTCCAGCGTGTACCCGTTCTTGCAGGTGCACTGATAGCCCTGCGGCAGGTCGCTGCAGTTCTGCGTCTCGTTGCAGTCGTGGTGGCCGTTCAGGCACTCGTTCTCCGGAGCGCAGGACATGAAGGCCCAGTCCGCCTTCGGGCCGCAGGACTCCGCCAGCCCTGCCAGGGAGGACAGCGCTCTTAGGCGTGATATTTGCACCGCATCGCAATTGGAACCCACAGCTCCGTCATGTCCTGGCCCCCGGCACCCACCTGGCCTCGGTCCGCTGCGCCCGCCTTCCATGCAGCGGCCCTTGCCGTTCTCTGCCCGGAGGCCGCACCACCCGCACCGCGGCTGCTGGATGCACAGGGCGCACTGCTGGAACCGCGCACAGGACGGGGCGCAGCTCTCGGAGCCGCTCAGCACCCGGCCGCACATCCCGGCCGCACAGCGCATGGGCAGGTACGTGGGGCTCATGCACTGCAAGGAGGCAAAGCACAGGCAGGAGGCGGGTCAGGACTCACTGCGTAGGTGCACACGACATCTCAACTATGCACCGGAAATGCAATTATGCATGGTTATATTTGCAATGCACACAACACAAATCTGAATTATGTACTGGAAATACAATTATGCATGGAATATACGCACTGCGCACAACACAAATTTACCCACCAATCTGAATTATGCATTGAAAATAAAATTATGCATGGTATAGTTGTACTGCATACAAAACAAAAGCACCCACCGATCTGAATTATGCATGGAAAAAATTATGCATGGTATATTTGCATTACACACAATAAAAATCTGAATTATGCACTGAAAATAAAATTATGCATGGTATATTTGCATTACACACAATAAAAATCTGAATTATGCACTGAAAATAAAATTATGCATGGTATATTTGCATTACACACAATAAAAATCTGAATTATGCACTGAAAATAAAATTATGCATGGTATATTTGCATTACACACAATAAAAATCTGAATTATGCACTGAAAATAAAATTATGCATGGTATATTTGCATTACACACAATAAAAATCTGAATTATGCACTGAAAATAAAATTATGCATGGTGTGTTTTCGCTGCGCACAACACAAATCTGAATTATGCACTGAAAATAAAATTATGCATGGTGTGTTTTCGCTGCGCACAACACAAATCTCAACTATGCACCGGAAATATAATTATGCATGGTATATTTGCACTGAACCCAACACAAATCTGAATTATTCACCAAAAATAAAACTATGCATGGCATAGTATCATTGCCCACAATACAAATGCACCTACCAATCTGAATTATGCACCCGAAATACAATTATGCATGGTATGTTGGGTGCGCTGCAATATATATATATATATATATATATATATATATATATACACTGCAGCGCACCCAATACAAAACTTAATTATGCACTGGAAATGAAAACATGCTTGGCATATCTGCGATGTGCACAACACCAATTTGAATTATGCACTGAAAATAAAATTATGCATGGTGTATTTTCAATGCGCACAACACAAATCTGAATTATGCACCAAAAATAAAACTGTCCATGGCATAGTAGCATTGACCACAACACAAATGCACCTACCAATCTGAATTATGCACCGGAAATACAATTATGTATGGTATATATATTGCACTGCGCACAACACAAATGCACCCACCAATCTGAATTATGCATGGTATATATACTGCAGCGCACCCAACACAAAACTCAATTATGCACTGGAAATGAAATCATGCTTGGCATATCTGCGATGTGCACAACGCCAATTTGAATTATGCACTGAAAATAAAATTATGCACAGTGTATTTGCATTGCACCACCGGAAAGAGACCTCTGCGTGGCCCTGGCGGTGCAGGTGGGGCTTGCCGGTGCGCGGGCCTTACCTGCTGCAGGGAGACGCTCCAGACGCACTGCTGCCACCCGCCGTCGGCCCCCTTGGAGCTGAGGCACTCTGCGCATGTGCTGTGGTTGTGGCAGGGCGTGGGGCAGGCCAGGGGCGGGGAGGACTCCACCGGCATCGGGGAGACGTTCAGGAGCGAGTGGCTGAAGCAGGTCCAGTCGTAGGTGGGCTGCACGCTCAGGATGCGCCGCGTCTCCCCTGCCAAACACACAAGCCAGGACCCTCAAGCCGATCCCTCCCGGCAGATGGCCATTCAGCCTCTGACTAATCTCTCTGAACCACACCCGGAAGCAGGTGAAAATGTGCCATCTCACCTCCCACAATCTGATTGACTGATTGATTGATTGGTCCACCCAGAGCCTCACCCATGGTCTCAAGAACCTTCCCTGGGCCATCTATTCAATGAAATTTGATTGACTGACATATCAATTGATCAACTGATTAGTCCATGACTGATTGATCAATTGATTAGCCCACCCAGAGCTTCAACCATTGATTGATTCATCATGATTGATCAATTGATTAATCAATTACTGATTGACTGATGGATTGATCAATTGTGTTGTCGAAGGCTTTCATGGCCGGAATCACAGGGTTGTTGTGTGTTTTCCGGGCTGTCTGTCCATGTTCCAAGAAGCATTCTCTCCTGACGTTTCGCCCACCTCGCAACCACGGTACCTCGCAACCTCTGAGGATGCTCGCTATAGATGTGGGCAAAATGTCAGGAGAGAATGCTTCTGGAACATGGACAGACAGCCCGGAAAACACACAACAACCCACCCAGAGCCTCAACCATTGATTAATTGATCAATTGATATGTCCATGATTGATCAATTGATTAATCAATTACTGATTGACCGATGGATTGATCAATTGTATTGTTGAAGGCTTTCATGGTCGGAATCACAGAGTTGTTGTGTGTTTTTCGGGTTGTATGGCCATGTTCCAAGAAGCATTCTCTCCTGACGTTTCACCCACATCTATGGCAGGCATCCTCAGAGGTACCTCACAACCTCTAAGGGTGCCTACCATAGATGTGGGTGAAACGTCAGGAGAGAATGCTTCTGGAACATGGCCATACAGCCCGGAAAACACACAACAACCCTGACTGATCAATTGATTAGTCCGTTGTCCCGAGGACCTTCCCATCCTATCGGCTTCCCCGGTTTGTGCATCTCCGCAGCGCATGCTCCGCCAATGCCGCGCATCTTTGCTCACCGGTGCGCTTGAACTGCCGGGTCCACATGCACTTCCCGGAGGCGGTGCACTTGGCGCAGTCGGAGGCCTCGCAGGAGATCTCGGAGCAGTTGCTGGCCACAAAGATCTCCCGCTGGTTGATGCGGCAGTCGTTCTCGGAGGTGCAGCTGCCCGCGCTGCCGATGCAGGCGCCCTCGGGGCAGTTGGTGCACCACTTGCACTGCGGCACCGCCTGCCAAGCCGGAGGGAAGGAGGGGAGACTTCTGTCAGGGGCCGGCCAGGGTGGGCTGGATAGCCTCGGGTGCCCCTTCCCACTCCAGGGCAAGGCCACCCATACTCACGGGGATGCCCAGACTGTGGGCCATGGCGCGGGGATGCTGGGAGAGGCACTCACTGCAGGTCTTGAGGCGGCGGCACTCGTCCGCTGAGCGAGGGGTCGGGAAGCAGGAGGAAGACCCCAAGGAACAGCCCTGCCTGGAAGGAGGGAGGGAGGGAGGAAGAGGATGAATTTTTGACCTGAAAAATCTTGGGGGGTGGTTTGAGCCCCCGAAGCGCCCGCTTGGCTGCGTGTTTGCCCGTACCTGTCTGCGGCGTCGGCGGAGAGGCATGCGCCGTGGCACCAGGCGCAGGAGGCGCTGGAGGCGTTGCAGGCCTGGCGGGAGGGGAAGACCAGGCAGGGGTCGGCCGGCAGCGAGAGCGAGAGCATGCGGCCCAGGGCCACCCCGTCGAAGCCCCCCGAGAGGAAGAGCCGGCCCCCCACCGAGGCCACCGCGTGCGCAATGGACGCCCTCAGCGGCTCCCCCACCACGGCCCCCGCTGAAAGAGAGAGAGAAAAAAGGGGAGGGGGGTCACATCACAGTACGGGACCACCACGCTACCACTGAATTGCATGGTTGTAAAAAAAAAAATCAACAAATTCCTATGCACTCTGCACATATCTTATTTTGACGTAAAAAAACTAAACGGGAACAAATACAGCCTCAACGATGATGATGATGATGATGATAATAATAATAATAATAATAAAGAGGGTTGGAAGAGACCCCTTGGGCCTTTTAGTCCAACCCATTCTGCCTTTGTGCACCAAAAATACTAAGAAAGCACCCCTAAATAATGAATTATTAATTAAATAATAATTAAAATACAGTAGAGTCTCACTTATCCAACACTCGCTTATCCAACGTTCTGAATTATCCAACGCATTTTTGTAGTCAATGTTTTCAATACATCATGATATTTTGGTGCTAAATTCATAAATACAGTAATTACTATGTAGCATTACTGCGTATTGATCTACTTTTTCTGACTCTACTGTACCATCATAAACACAAGCAAAGCTTTGGAAGGAGGGAGCCGCCGCGATGGGGCCGGATAAATGGCTTTGATGGGCCGCAGGTGGCCCGCGGGCCATAGTTTGGGGACCCCTGATGTAAGGTTAACCCAGAAATTCCATCAGGACCCAAAGTTTGTGATGTTGGGCAAGTTTGCTCTGGATAAACGCTCGGTGGGTGGGGTTCAGTGTGTTCTCTTCCACCCCATTCCTTCCATGCGCATGGGCCACTTCCCACTTGCAAACCCCAAATCAATGCTCCAGGTGATCCTTCCGCTGGGCTCACCTGTGCTGTTGGGGAGGATCCAGGTGTTGCAGTTCAGCTGGTAGAAGAAGAGGTGGTTGGTGAAGTTCTCGTGCTCGGTGCGCCCTCCGATCACCACCATGGTGTCCTTCAGGACGGCAGCCACGTGGAAGAAGTGCGCCAGGGGCTGCAGGAGAGAAGAGCAAAGGCTGTGATTTATTTTGGGGCTGTATGGCCCTGTCCTAAGAGCATTCCCTCCTGACGTTTCGCCTGCATCTGTGGCTCATGGCATCGTCAGAGGATCTGATGCAAGTCAAGCAAGTAGAGTGTGTGTATTTATTTATACACATAATAAAAGTGAAAATGTGTATGTGTGTATGTGGAACAGGTGTTATTTTGGGGCTGTATGGCCATGTCCTCATAGCATTCCCTCCTGACATTTCGCCTGCATCTGTGGCTCATGGCATCGTCAGAGGATCTGATGGGAGTCAAGCAAGTGGAATGGATGTATTTATTTATTTATACACATAATCAAAGTGAAAATGTGTATGCGTGTATGTGGCACAGCTGTTATTTTGGGGCTGTATGGCCATGTCCTAAGAGCATTCCCTCCTGACGTTTCGCCTGCATCTGTGGCTCATGGCATCGTCAGAGGATCTGATGCAAGTCAAGCAAGTAGAGTGTGTGTATTTATTTATACACATAATCAAAGTGAAAATGTGTATGTGTGTATGTGGCACAGCTGTTATTTTGGGGCTGTATGGCCATGTCCTAAGAGCATTCCCTCCTGACGTTTCGCCTGCATCTGTGGCTCATGGCATCGTCAGAGGATCTGATGCAAGTCAAGCAAGTAGAGTGTGTGTATTTATTTATACACATAATAAAAGTGAAAATGTGTATGTGTGTATGTGGAACAGGTGTTATTTTGGGGCTGTATGGCCATGTCCTAAGAGCATTCCTTCCTGACGTTTCGCCTGCATCTGTGGCTCATGCCATCTTCAGAGGATCTGATGCATGTCAAGCAAGTGGAATGGGTGTATTTATTTATACACATAATACAAGTGAAAATGTGTATGTGTGTATGTGGCACAGCTGTTATTTTGGGGCTGTATGGCCATGTCCTAAGAGCATTCCCTCCTGACGTTTCGCCTGCATCTGTGGCTCATGCCATCTTCAGAGGATCTGATGCAAGTCAAGCAAGTAGAGTGTGTGTATTTATTTATTTATACACATAATACAAGTGAAAATGTGTGTGTGTGTATGTGGAACAGGTGTTATTTTGGGGCTGTATGGCCATGTCCTCATAGCATTCCCTCCTGACGTTTCGCCTGCATCTGTGCCTCATGGCATCTTCAGAGGATCATGTGAGTCAAGCAGGTGTAGTGTGTCTATTTATTTATTTATACACATAATAAAAGTGAAAATGTGTATGTGTGTATGTGGCACAGGTGTTATTTTGGGGCTGTATGGTCATGTCCTAAGAGCATTCCCTCCTGACGTTTCACCTGCATCTGTGGCTCATGGCATCATCAGAGGATCTGATGCGAGTCTAGCAAGTGGAGTGGGTGTATTTACCGTATATACTCAAGTATAAGCCGACCCTTTTGTTTCCCATTCCAATAATTGTTTATAAATATCAACATTAAATTGATTGAGATATTCATTGAAAAACGATTGCAAAATGTACTGCAGGAGGATGTCCCTCACTCTCTCCCGCAAAGACAAAACTTTGGCCGTTTAATAAACCTTTTCCATTGTTTTTATGACAGGACCAATTTACGACAGGACCCATTGTGTTGCATAGTGTAATGCACCTGCCTTACCTTTGGGCCTTGGGACGGAGCCAGCAAACTCCACGTCAAGTTGGGGTAGTAAAGGCTGTAGAGCTCGGCGGAGGCGGAAACCATCTCAACGTGAAAGCGGTGGCCGCCAAAAACATATACGGCATCCGTGGCCTCGTGATACACGGCCGAGTGTCCATACAGACCTGAAAAGAGAGGAAAACAGAGATATACTCTATTGAACCTAATGCATCAGATTCGCACCCGAGAGTCATTTGAGTGCAGAGCCAAAGCCAACAGGGATGCTGTGCCACGAGCTCCTCTTGGAGGGACCACATCTCTCATTTACCGTATATACTCGAGTATAAGCTGACCCGAATATAAGCCGTGGCACCTAATTTTACCACAAAAAAACTGGAAAAACATTGACTCCAGTATAAGCCAAGATACCAATAAAATTGCTTTATTTGAGACATCAGTAGTGTAAATGTTTTTGAATATTTACCATATTTTTAAAAAAAACCCCAACAAACTAGCTCTATGAGTGGAAAAGTAGGGGCAACGAAAACAATATGGTATCAATAATAATCTAATAATAATAATAAAAACTTCATTTGGATCCCACCCAATCTCCCCATGGGGAATCAGGTCGGCTTCCAACATAGTAACAGGCAAACATTCAATGCTTATATAAATAATGCAGAACTAGATATAGATCTATAATTATATGTACTAATTTAACATATGCATTTCCCCCTGAAACATTTGCAAATCCCCCCTCTCTCTATGTATGTGTGTGTGCATTTCCCCTACAATATTTTAAGCCATATATATATATATATATATATATATATATATATATATATATATATAGACATGTTTATATATATTTGTGTGTTCATTTCCCCTCTGTAATATTTGCAAGCCCTATATATAGGTAGGTAAGAACATATTCATATCTATCCAGACATCTCTCTTTATATAGATATTTCCAGAGACTTGCAAACATATGAGGGTAAATTCATAAATAAAAATCATGTATATGTATGGCTACAGATACACAGGTACATGGATCTATATGTATAAAGGATTTGCAAAGACCTGCAAACATATGAGGGGAAAATTCATATGTAAAATTAATGTATATAGATAGATACACATATAAAGGTACATAGAGATGGCAAAAGCTTGCAAGGGGTTAATGCCTATAGGAGAGTTTAACAAATATTTCAGGGCGAAATGCTTTCATAAGATTAATAAATATATATTTTTCTTCTTCCTGACTTGCAAGGGTGTCTCTCTTTTCAAAACATTCCCTTGGTTCAGAGAGTGGGAGGCTTTGCAAAAGAAAACACACTGATAAGGGAGGAGAAGGCTCAAGAGAGAAGACTCAAGACGTTGCAAAACTACCAAGACTCCATAACATTTACTTATTTATCATGTCAGAAGTGAATTGAGAATACAGTTATAATTTATAGAAAAGCAACAAACCAAGTTTAAAAATTTAGCATTATGCTACATTTCCTTTGACTACTTGGGATTGCATCTGGTGTGGCTGTGAGAAGGCCCCTCATTGTGCACGTGGAAGGACTGTCACCATCAACATTCATCATCACCTGCAGACCTGAACCCTTCTGCTCACCCGTGGGGGGGGTCCCGGCCTGGTTCCCCGAACGCCACCCCTCCGACTGGACATCGTATTCGAGGAGCTTCTTGTTGAAGCCGTTCTCTGGAGAATACCCCCCGATGAGCAGCAAGGAGGAGCCGCGCCGTGCCGTGAGCGTGTGTCCAGCCACGGCCGGAATGGACGGGTCCTGGGACAGACAAAGGAGGATTGAATGAGCAACAATGGCATGCACAGACCCTTGCGTTTCCACCCGAGAACCAACTTGCAACGGACCCAAAATGTGTCTGACTTCAGTAGTGAAAAAAGAAAGATATAGTATCATAGATTTGAAGCTACGGCTAATTGACTGCATTTACAACCTGAGGAGTCCTATAGAACTACTTCAAGACTACAGAGACTTTGATTTGTTTTGACTCCAAGCCAGGTTTGAACTAATTGATTTGTACACTGATATATTTAGTTTTACAGCATATTACATGCCATTTTGAAGAGACTGAATGTACACATACTGTGCCGCTAACAAACTTTAGTTGGAGTCTTGTTGATATATGTCTGATATATGTTTTATACTGAAAGCTGCTCTGTGTAGCATTTAAATCTGGATGATTGCAGTCTATAAATCTTTATATTCTGTAAGTTACGACTGTGTGCCACTACAGCTGACAGAATTGGATCATCAGTTGTATTATTATTTGTATTATTGTTAACATTATTATGTGTATGATACTCTAATATACATATTGTGTTCTATGTTTTGAACCTTTACTGTGGTGCATATTTTTCAGATATTGTTTAGAATAGACAGCTGTGTTTAGTTATTATTATATATTAGGGATCCCCAAAGGCCATCCAGTCCAGCCCCATTTTTAACTGTGAGTTGTTTGCAAGTTAAACGTTTGTAACTCAGGCACAACCTGTATATATGTGTGTGTGTATATGTATATATCTGTGTATATATATAAATATATATGAGATAAATATATTACCATAGATTTGGTAGGGATCCCCAAAGGCCATCCAGTCCAGCCCCGTTCTTAACTGTGAGTTGTTTGCAAGTCAAACGCTTGTAACTCAGGCACGACCTGTATATATGTTTGTGTATACATATGAGATAAATATAATATCATAGATGTTGGAAACAGCAATCTTCCAAGCCTTCACTATTTGTTTGTTAATGTATATGTTTGCTACGTAACCTGTATTCTGTGTGTATATTGATTTGTAACTCAGAGACGGCCTGCCTTGTCCACTGACCGGGATGAGCCTCCACTGCAGGGTGGTGAGGTTGAGCAGCCAGAAGTCGGAGGCCACGCCGTCGGCCGTCAGCCCCCCGAGGAGGAACATGGCTTTGGCGGAGGGGACGTAGGCGGCCGCGTGGAAGTATCTGGGGTTGGGTCCCGGGCCGCGGTCCTCCGTTCCGGCCAGCATCTGCGTCCAGCGGCGTTCGGCAATCGAGTACCTGCAGAGAGACAGAGTGTCGCACCTCAGAGTAGTTCACCTTGCTATAGACACTCAGTCAAACACGGAAGACAGTCTTTTGAAGTTTTATTGAGCAAAAGCAAATAAATGAATCAAAGCAGGCAGTTGATAGTATTTCAAAGTTGCAATAAAAGAGTCAATAGGAATCCAAATAATTCATAAGTCATGAAAATCCATTAGTCCCTAAACCATAGCAGTCTAATAATCCATAAGGCAAGGCAGTAGTCAATAGATCCCAAAAACAAGGCCCAAAGGTACAAAGATCCAGGAATACTCTTCCTAAGCATGAAGCAAGAACATCCACACAGATGAAGCGAGGATTTGCTTTGACAACGAGCTGTCTGCAAACACACACTTTTAAAAGCACCCAAGAAAGGCATTTCTTTTCCCAGAACTGGCCTCTTTCTTTCCCGCCAGCCTCTCACTCCTACGGACCTGAGAACCTCTCCATAACAGACGGTCCGCCCTAGATAAATCAAGGTCTTCATTATCTTGCACCTGAACCCTAGATAAATCAAGGTCTTGTTATCTTGAGAGTTCTCTGGGCCTTGAGAGCTCTCTTACTCATTAATTCCCATGGGAATGTCATCCTGTCTGTTATCTATAGCTTCTGGGGTCAACAGTTTATTCTGCTCAAACTGCAATTTTCCAGCCTCTGAATCAGCCTGCATTCCCATGCCATCATCTTGTGGCTCTTGTATCTGAAATGGCTCTTGTATCTGAAACCCAGAATCCCCTTCTTCATCCTGACTCTGGCTATACTGTGGCTGAGTCACAACACTGAGAGAGGGAAGTGGGGGTCAACGGCTCCATCACGGAGTCCGAGGGTCAGCACGCAAGTGGGCCTCGCCTTCCCTCGCCCTGGACGTGCCACGGAGTGGGAAACGTGTGCCACCTTGAACGGAAAGAGTCCGTACCTGTAGACGTTGCCCAGCATGCCCTCGCGCAAGGACATGCCCCCGAACATCCAGAGCGTGCCCTCCGGACCCTCCACCATCGTGTGGCCCAAGCGGTGCAGGAAGCGGCTGGCCGTGTCCTGGGAAAGGGAGGGACGGAGGGAAAGAAAGAAGGAAGGAAGGGATTGAGCCCGGGTTCGCAAGGAGAAAAGGGCCCTGGGACCCCAAAGGGTGGTCAGGGCCCTGGACCTGCCCAGCCAGGCACCTGCGGACACTTACTGCGGTCAGCTGGTTGTCAATCAGGGTCTCCCAAACAATTTTCCCAGCATCCAGAGGGATGGAGCAGTCCACGCCACCAAAGGGCTCGTTGCAGACGCAGAGGCCGAGGCTCTGAGGTGGAAGAGGAACTAGTATTATTATTATTACTAGCTGTGCCCGGCCACGCGTTGCTGTGGCCAAGTATGGTGGTATGGGAAATAAAGTGTTGAGGAATTGGTGGTAGTTAAGGTAAAGGGTCCCCTGGGCTGAGTGGGTTGCTAGGAGACCAAGTGAGTAGAGCTTAGCCTTCTAACTGGCAGCAATAGGATAAAAACAATTATTCCTCTCCCTCTAATTAGGACTTTATTTTTCTTTTCTTTTTGTTGTATCAACCTAGAGGCATGGATGAGGGGTTGTGATGTTAATTTTCGAGGTTGTGGGTTGTTTACTTTTGTTGTTTTGTCTGCTGCCGTGATGCCATCACTTTTATATATATATATAGATTATTATTGTATGACACAGCAAACAAGATAGATATGCTGGATTTCGTATCACAAAATCACAAGTCAAACACTTCCCAAGCGTTTAGGACTGTGTGATGATGATGATATTATTATTATTATTATTATTATTATTATTATTATTATTATTATTATTATTATCATCATCATCCAGCCTCTGCTTAAAAGTCTCCAAAGAAAGAGCCTCCACCACAGTCCAGGGCATAAAACATGGGTCCATGAAACAGGAACAACTCCCAATGAGCAAAGTTACCACCTCTGAAGTCTCTCTCAGAAGCAGCTCCTCTTAAAGCTGCTTCATCGCTCATAGATGGGGCATAACATTCCCCTTTTGCAACGAGTGTGCAGAGCGGACCCCCACTCACCTGGTTGCAAGTCCCTTGCCCGGCGTGGGCGGTGCAGTTCCCCGGGCAGGTCTGTTCCTGGCAGCTGGGCCCCGAGTAGCCGGCCCGGCAGAGGCAGCGGCCCTCCCGGCACTCCTGGTTGGGCTGGCAGCTGGGCCGGCAGCGGTGCACCGTGAAGGTGGCGTTGAAGCCCGAGGCCTCGCTCGAGTTGGCCTCGTAGTAGATGACCAGCAGCCCTGCGGGGAGGAACCAGGAGACTTCTCTCCATCAGGCTGAACGGACGGAGGCACATCGCTCCTCTGACTCTCCTTCTCCATAACAACAACAACAACAACAACAACAACAACAACCCGCTCCAACTTTTGTCTAGCCTTGAAATCACAGAATCCTAGAGTTGGAAGGGACCCCCAAAGGCCACCCAGTCCAACCCCCTTCCGTTAGGCACAATCAAAGCATTCCTGACAGATGGCCATTTAGTCTCTGCTTAACATATAGATACATGTTCCCTGCCTTTACTAGGAAAGGCATCAAACCCTAGAGTTGGAAGGGGAACCCAAAGGCCATCCAGTCCAACCCCCTTCTGCCTTCCATAAAGGAAGGCACCATCCGATCCCTCCTGACAGATGGCCATCCAGTTTGTGCTTCTGATGGCTTGATCCTACCTGAGACGGCCTCCACGGTGGCGGGCCGGTCCTGGCCTTGGCCGCAGAAGGCCCCAATCAGTGTCCGGTCAAGCTGGATCAGGCCCGTGTCCAGGAAGTCCGGCAGGCCGTCAAAGACGTAGACGTAGTTGCTCTAAGCGGGAAGCAAATAATAATAATAATAATAATAATAATAATAATAATTTTATTCCTATATCCCGCCTCCATCTCCCCGTGGGGACTCGGGGCGGCTTACAAATGTAGAACAAAAGTACAATAACATCAGGAACCGAACAACAACGCAAATGAAAATTTAGAAAGACATAAGGACTGCACTCCTAAGTAGAAGGGTTTCCGAGCAGAAACTACGTTCACGCCCACGTTTTGAATGGGGAAGAAAAGCCAAAAGTTGGGATCCATTCAAGGAAAGGGACCGGGTGTCAAAACTGCAGGGATATAGTCAATGCACAAAGCTTAACATGCCAATGCAACTGGGGAGGAAAGTGGGATATACCGTATATACCTGAATATAAGCCAACCCCAATATAAGCCGAGGCATCTAATTTTACCACAAAAAAACTGGGAAAACATTGACTCCAGTATAAGCCGAGGGTGGTAAATTTCAGAAATAAAAATAGATACCAAAAATTACATTAATTGAGGCATCGGTAAGTTAAATGTTTTTGAATATTGACATCAAGCTCAAATTTAAGATAAGACTCTCCGACTCTGATCAAATCATGATTTTCATCTTCTTCAATGTAAATGTGCTTATGTATCCTTTTAATGATAATAGAGTAAAATAATAAATGCAATAATAATAATAATATCAGAGTGAAATAATAAATGTATTAATAATAATAATAATAATAATAATGTAAAATAAATGTAATAGTAGCAACAATAATAGAGAAAAATAATAAATGTAATAATACCAATAATAATAGAGAAAAATAACAAATGTACCATATATTCTCAAGTATAAGCTGACCCAAATATAAGCCAACCAGGACCCTCACCCGAGTATAAGCCAATAATAATAGAGAAAAATAATAAATGCAATAATAATAATAATAATAATACTAAGATCAGAGTGAAACAATAAATGTATTATTAATAATAATAGAGTAAAATAAATGTAATAGTAGCAACAATAGAGAAAAAAACAAATGTACCATATATTCTTGAGTATAAGCTGACCCATATATAAGCCAACCAGGACCCTCACCTGAGTATAAGCCGAGGGGGGCTTTTTCAATCTTAAAAAAAGGGCTGAAAAACTAGGCTTATACTCGAGTATATACAGTACTTTTTTTTCTTCTCGTTTAACTTTAAATATAAAATTTCCAATAAAAATATTTCAAAAAAAGTTATTATTATTATTATTATTATTATTATTGCTTCATGTTCCTGTCTTTGCCTATGCACCTTTGAAAAGTTTACCTTGAAGAAATTCCTGAGTTCTAAATATAAAATTTCCAATAAAAATATTTCAAAAGAAAGTTATTATTATTATTATTATTATTATTATTATTATTATTACTGTTATTGCTTCATGTTCCTGTCTTTGCCTATGCACCTTTGAAGAGTTTACCTTGAAGAGATTCCTGAGTTCTAAATATAAAATTTCCAATAAAAATATTTCAAAAGTTATTATGATGATGATTATTATTATTACTGTTATTGCTTCATGTTCCTGTCTTTGCCTATGCACCTTTGAAAAGTTTACCTTGAAGAAATTCCTGAGTTCTAAATATAAAATTTCCAATAAAAATATTTCAAAAGAAAGTTATTATTATTACTATTACTATTATTGCTTCATGTTCCTGTCTTTGCCTATGCACCTTTGAAGAGTTTACCTTGAAGAGGTTCCTGAGTTCATGTTCATAGAAATGACCTTGGATTATTTCTGTTTTGTTTCCGAGATCTTTCCCTGGCATTTTTTGAATTACTGCTATTAAACTCTGGCTTATTTCATATATTGCTTATTATATCCTGTCTGTCTACAAACAGACTTGCAGACGACAGATGAACACAGGACTGTTCTGTTCTTCAACAGAACTTGACTCGAAATCTAGGCAGACAGAACTCAACTGAACTGAACTGATGCAATCATTATGCACAAACACTTGTGTCTGGATACTCCCTAGTTCCAGCCACACATCAAGGTCATCATAGCTTCTTGGCAATTAACTCTTTCCACACTATGGTACATTCTGGATGATGCAATCAGTTGCAATACAAGCATGGCACAAATTGCATTTAAACACTATCAATAAACAAATCCCACATTAACAGAAAGGAGGAGTATTAATAATAATAATAATAATAATAATAATAATAATAATAATAATAATGCGCTCACCGTGCAGAGTGTGTCTGGGCGGATGGAGAGGGCGATGGAGGGGCAGGGCTGCTCGGGGGGGCAGGGGCGCATCCCGTCCCCGGCCGAGAGGACCCAGACGCAGTAGGAGAGAGACCCCGGCC
>NW_026943986.1:0-16870 GCF_035594765.1 Anolis carolinensis
CTGTTTAGAAGTTGTTTAAGGCGCCTTTAGGGTGGTCCAGGGTTCGTTTTTGCCCCTTTGAGCCTGTTTAGAAGTTGTTTAAGGCCCCTTTAGGGTGGTCCAGGGTTCGTTTTGCCCCTTTGAGCCTGTTTAGAAGTTGTTTAAGACCCCTTTAGGGCGGTCCAGGGTTCGTTTTGCCCCTTTGAGCCTGTTTAGAAGTTGTTTAAGGCCCCTTTAGGGCGGTCCAGGGTTCGTTTTGCCCCTTTGAGCCTGTTTAGAAGTTGTTTTAAGGCCCCTTTAGGGTGCTCCAGGGTTTGTTTTGCCCCTTTGAGCCTGTTTAGAAGTTGTTTAAGGCCCCTTTAGGGTGGTCCAGGGTTCGTTTTGCCCCTTTGAGCCTGTTTAGAAGTTGTTTAAGGCCCCACTAGGGTGGTCCAGGGTTCGTTTTGCCCCTTTGAGCCTGTTTAGAAGTTGTTTAAGGCCCCATTAGGGTGGTCCAGGGTTCGTTTTTCCCCCTTTCAGCCTGTTTAGAAGTTGTTTAAGGCCCCACTAGGGTGGTCCAGGGTTCGTTTTGCCCATTTGAGCCTGTTTAGAAGTTGTTTAAGGCCCCTTTAGGGTGCTCCAGGGTTCGTTTTGCCCCTTTGAGCCTGTTTAGAAGTTGTTTAAGGCCCCTTTAGGGTGCTCCAGGGTTTGTTTTGCCCCTTTGAGCCTGTTTAGAAGTTGTTTAAGGCCCCATTAGGGTGGTCCAGGGTTCGTTTTGCCCCTTTGAGCCTGTTTAGAAGTTGTTTAAGGCCCCTTTAGGGTGGTCCAGGGTTCGTTTTGCCCCTTTGAGCCTGTTTAGAAGTTGTTTCAGGCCCCTTTAGGGTGGTCCAGGGTTCATTTTGCCCCTTTGAGCCTGTTTAGAAGTTGTTTAAGGCCCCTTTAGGGTGGTCCAGGGTTTGTTTTGCCCCTTTGGGCCTGTTTAGAAGTTGTTTAAGGCCCCCTTTAGGGTGGTCCAGGGTTCGTTTTGCCCCTTTGGGCCTGTTTAGAAGTTGTTTAAGACCCCTTTAGGGTGGTCCAGGGTTCGTTTTGCCCCTTTTAGCCTGTTTAGAAGTTGTTTAAGGCCCCTTTAGGGTGGTCCAGGGTTCGTTTTGCCCCTTTGAGCCTGTTTAGAAGTTGTTTAAGGCCCCTTTAGGGTGATCCAGGGTTCGTTTTTGCCCCTTTGAGCCTGTTTAGAAGTTGTTTAAGGCCCCTTTAGGGTGGTCCAGGGTTCGTTTTGCCCCTTTGAGCCTGTTTAGAAGTTGTTTAAGGCCCCTTTAGGGTGATCCAGGGTTCGTTTTGCCCCTTTGGGCCTGTTTAGAAGTTGTTTAAGGCCCCTTTAGGGTGGTCCAGGGTTCGTTTTGCCCCTTTGAGCCTGTTTAGAAGTTGTTTGGGGCCCCATTAGGGTGGTCCAGGGTTCGTTTTGCCCCTTTGAGCCTGTTTAGAAGTTGTTTAAGGCCCCATTAGGGTGGTTCAGAGTTCGTTTTGCCCCTTTGAGCCTGTTTAGAAGTTGTTTAAGGCCCCTTTAGGGTGGTCCAGGGTTCGTTTTGCCCCTTTGAGCCTGTTTAGAAGTTGTTTAAGGCCCCTTTAGGGTGGTCCAGGGTTCGTTTTGCCCCTTTGAGCCTTTTTAGAAGTTGTTTAGGGCCCCTTTAGGGTGGTCCAGGGTTCGTTTTGCCCCTTTGGGCCTGTTTAGAAGTTGTTTAAGGCCCCATTAGGGTGGTCCAGGGTTCGTTTTGCCCTTTTGGGTCTGTTTAGAAGTTGTTTAAGGCCCCATTAGGGTGGTCCAGGGTTCGTTTTGCCCCTTTGAGCCTGTTTAGAAGTTGTTTAAGGCCCCTTTAGGGTGGTCCAGGGTTCGTTTTGCCCCTTTGAGCCTGTTTAGAAGTTGTTTAAGGCCCCTTTAGGGTGGTCCAGGGTTGGTTTTGCCCCTTTGGGCCTGTTTAGAAGTTGTTTAAGGCCCCTTTAGGGTGGTCCAGGGTTCGTTTTGCCCCTTTGAGCCTGTTTAGAAGTTGTTTAAGGCCCCTTTAGGGTGGTCCAGGGTTCGTTTTGCCCCTTTGAGCCTGTTTAGAAGTTGTTTAAGGCCCCATGAGGGTGGTCCAGGGTTCGTTTTGCCCCTTTGGGCCTGTTTAGAAGTTGTTTGTGGCCCCTTTAGGGTGGTCCAGGGTTCGTTTTGCCCCTTTGAGCCTGTTTAGAAGTTGTTTGGGGCCCCTTTAGGGTGGTCCAGGGTTCGTGTTGCCCCTTTGAGCCTGTTTAGAAGTTGTTTAAGGCCCCTTTAGGGTGGTCCAGGGTTCGTTTTGCCCCGTTGAGCCTGTTTAGAAGTTGTTTAAGGCCCCTTTAGGGTGGTCCAGGGTTCGTTTTGCCCCTTTGAGCCTGTTTAGAAGTTGTTTGGGGCCCCTTTAGGGTGGTCCAGGGTTCGTTTTGCCCTTTTGGGCCTGTTTAGAAGTTGTTTAAGGCCCCTTTCGGGTGGTCCAGGGTTCGTTTTGCCCCTTTGGGCCTGTTTAGAAGTTGTTTGGGGCGCCCCTTTAGGGTGGTCCAGGGTTCGTTTTGCCCCTTTGAGCCTGTTTAGAAGTTGTTTGGGGCCCCTTTAGGGTGGTCCAGGGTTCGTTTTGCCCCTTTGGGGCCTGTTTAGAAGTTGTTTAAGGCCCCTTTAGGGTGGTCCAGGGTTCGTTTTGCCCCTTTGAGCCTGTTTAGAAGTTGTTTCAGGCCCCTTTAGGGTGGTCCAGGGTTCATTTTGCCCCTTTGAGCCTGTTTAGAAGTTGTTTAAGGCCCCTTTAGGGTGGTCCAGGGTTTGTTTTGCCCCTTTGGGCCTGTTTAGAAGTTGTTTAAGGCCCCTTTAGGGTGGTCCAGGGTTCGTTTTGCCCCTTTGGGCCTGTTTAGAAGTTGTTTAAGACCCCTTTAGGGTGGTCCAGGGTTCGTTTTGCCCCTTTTAGCCTGTTTAGAAGTTGTTTAAGGCCCCTTTAGGGTGGTCCAGGGTTCGTTTTGCCCCTTTGAGCCTGTTTAGAAGTTGTTTAAGGCCCCTTTAGGGTGATCCAGGGTTCGTTTTGCCCCTTTGAGCCTGTTTAGAAGTTGTTTAAGGCCCCTTTAGGGTGGTCCAGGGTTCGTTTTGCCCCTTTGAGCCTGTTTAGAAGTTGTTTAAGGCCCCTTTAGGGTGATCCAGGGTTCGTTTTGCCCCTTTGGGCCTGTTTAGAAGTTGTTTAAGGCCCCTTTAGGGTGGTCCAGGGTTCGTTTTGCCCCTTTGAGCCTGTTTAGAAGTTGTTTGGGGCCCCATTAGGGTGGTCCAGGGTTCGTTTTGCCCCTTTGAGCCTGTTTAGAAGTTGTTTAAGGCCCCATTAGGGTGGTTCAGAGTTCGTTTTGCCCCTTTGAGCCTGTTTAGAAGTTGTTTAAGGCCCCTTTAGGGTGGTCCAGGGTTCGTTTTGCCCCTTTGAGCCTGTTTAGAAGTTGTTTAAGGCCCCTTTAGGGTGGTCCAGGGTTCGTTTTGCCCCTTTGAGCCTTTTTAGAAGTTGTTTAGGGCCCCTTTAGGGTGGTCCAGGGTTCGTTTTGCCCCTTTGGGCCTGTTTAGAAGTTGTTTAAGGCCCCATTAGGGTGGTCCAGGGTTCGTTTTGCCCTTTTGGGTCTGTTTAGAAGTTGTTTAAGGCCCCATTAGGGTGGTCCAGGGTTCGTTTTGCCCCTTTGAGCCTGTTTAGAAGTTGTTTAAGGCCCCTTTAGGGTGGTCCAGGGTTCGTTTTGCCCCTTTGAGCCTGTTTAGAAGTTGTTTAAGGCCCCTTTAGGGTGGTCCAGGGTTGGTTTTGCCCCTTTGGGCCTGTTTAGAAGTTGTTTAAGGCCCCTTTAGGGTGGTCCAGGGTTCGTTTTGCCCCTTTGAGCCTGTTTAGAAGTTGTTTAAGGCCCCTTTAGGGTGGTCCAGGGTTCGTTTTGCCCCTTTGAGCCTGTTTAGAAGTTGTTTAAGGCCCCATGAGGGTGGTCCAGGGTTCGTTTTGCCCCTTTGGGCCTGTTTAGAAGTTGTTTGTGGCCCCTTTAGGGTGGTCCAGGGTTCGTTTTGCCCCTTTGAGCCTGTTTAGAAGTTGTTTGGGGCCCCTTTAGGGTGGTCCAGGGTTCGTGTTGCCCCTTTGAGCCTGTTTAGAAGTTGTTTAAGGCCCCTTTAGGGTGGTCCAGGGTTCGTTTTGCCCCGTTGAGCCTGTTTAGAAGTTGTTTAAGGCCCCTTTAGGGTGGTCCAGGGTTCGTTTGGGTTCGTTTTGCCCCTTTGAGCCTGTTTAGAAGTTGTTTGGGGCCCCTTTAGGGTGGTCCAGGGTTCGTTTTGCCCTTTTGGGCCTGTTTAGTAGTTGTTTAAGGGCCCCTTTCGGGTGGTCCAGGGTTCGTTTTGCCCCTTTGGGCCTGTTTAGAAGTTGTTTGGGGCCCTTAGGGTGGTCCAGGGTTCGTTTTGCCCCTTTGAGCCTGTTTAGAAGTTGTTTGGGGCCCCTTTAGGGTGGTCCAGGGTTCGTTTTGCCCCTTTGGGCCTGTTTAGAAGTTGTTAAGGCCCCTTTAGGGTGGTCCAGGGTTCGTTTTGCCCTTTGAGCCTGTTTAGAAGTTGTTTGGGGCCCCTTTAGGGTGGTCCAGGGTTGGTTTTGCCCCTTTGAGCCTGTTTAGAAGTTGTATAAGCCCCTTTAGGGTGCTCCAGGGTTCGTTTTGCCCCTTTGAGCCTGTTTAGAAGTTGTTTAAGGCCCCTTTAGGGTGGTCCAGGGTTTGTTTTTGCCCCTTTGAGCCTGTTTAGAAGTTGTTTAAGGCCCCTTTTGGGTGGTCCAGGGTTCGTTTTGCCCCTTTGAGCCTGTTTAGAAGTTGTTTGGGGCCCCTTTAGGGTGGTCCAGGGTTCGTTTTGCCCCTTTGAGCCTGTTTAGAAGTTGTTTTAAGGCCCCTTTAGGGCGGTCCAGGGTTCGTTTTGCCCCTTTGGGCCTGTTTAGAAGTTGTTTAAGGCCCCTTTAGGGCGGTCCAGGTTCGTTTTTTCCCCTTTGGGCCTGTTTAGAAGTTGTTTAAGGCCCCTTTAGGGCGGTCCAGGGTTCGTTTTGCCCCTTTGAGCCTGTTAGAAGTTGTTTAAGGCCCCATTAGGGTGGTCCAGGGTTCGTTTTGCCCCTTTGAGCCTGTTTAGAAGTTGTTTAAGGCCCTTTAGGGCGGTCCAGGGTTCGTTTTTGCCCCTTTGGGCCTGTTTAGAAGTTGTTTAAGGCCCCTTTAGGGCGGTCCAGGGTTCGTTTTGCCCCTTTGAGCCTGTTTAGAAGTTGTTTAAGGCCCCATTAGGGTGGTCCAGGGTTTGTTTTGCCCCTTTGAGCCTGTTTAGAAGTTGTTTAAGGCCCCTTTAGGGTGGTCTAGGGTTCGTTTTGCCCCTTTGGGCCTGTTTAGAAGTTGTTTAAGGCCCCTTTAGGGTGGTCCAGGTTCGTTTTGCCCCTTTGAGCCTGTTTAGAAGTTGTTTAAGGCCCCTTTAGGGTGGTCCAGGCTTCGTTTTACCCCTTTGGGCCTGTTTAGAAGTTGTGTAAGGCCCCTTTAGCGTGGTCCAGGGTTCGTTTCCCTTTGAGCCTGTTTAGAAGTTGTTTAAGGCCCCTTTAGGGTGGTCCAGGCTTCGTTTTGCCCCTTTGGGCCTGTTTAGAAGTTGTTTAAGGCCCCTTTAGGGTGGTCCAGGGTTCGTTTTGCCCCTTTGAGCCTGTTTAGAAGTTGTTTAAGGCCCCTTTAGGATGGTCCAGGCTTCGTTTTAACCCCTTTGGCCTGTTTAGAAGTTGTTTGGGGCCCCTTTAGGGTGGTCCAGGGTTCGTTTTGCCCCTTTGGGCCTGTTTAGAAGTTGTTTGGGGCCCCTTTAGGGTGGTCCAGGGTTCGTTTTGCCCCTTTGGGCCTGTTTAGAAGTTGTTTAAGGCCCCTTTAGGGTGGTCCAGGGTTCGTTTTGCCCTTTGAGCCTGTTTAGAAGTTGTTTAAGGCCCCTTTAGGGTGGTCCAGGGTTCGTTTGCCCCTTTGAGCCTGTTTAGAAGTTGTTTAAGGCCCCCTTTAGGGTGGTCCAGGGTTCGTTTTGCCCCTTTGAGCCCGTTTAGAAGTTGTTTAAGGCCCCTTTTAGGGTGGTCCAAGGTTCGTTTTGCCCCTTTGGGCCTGTTTAGAAGTTGTTTGGGGCCCCTTTAGGGTGGTCCAGGGTTCGTTTTGCCCCTTTGAGCCTGTTTAGAAGTTGTTTAAGGCCCCTTTAGGGTGGTCCAGGGTTGGTTTTGCCCCTTTGAGCCTGTTTAGAAGTTGTTTAAGGCCCCTTTAGGGTGGTCCAGGGTTCGTTTTGCCCCTTTGAGCCTGTTTAGAAGTTGTTTAAGTTGTTTAGAATATTATATTATTAATATAATATATTGAATATACATACGATATTATATTATTATTATAATATAATATTATATTATTAATAATATAATATTATATTATTATTATATTATATTATATTCAATATAATATATTGAATATACATACAATATATTAATTATGTTATGTATTACCTGTAATATTTCTAATAACATTACAGTATGATGGTATAGTACAATATAGTTATATATAATGCTATTATTGTGAATGCTAATACTTTGTATGTACATATAAAATTATATATAATATATAATCAATATCATTATATTGTGTTATTATTATATTTTATTACATTACAATATTACTATCAATATTATATGTATATACATTAAATTATATTATTATAAATTACATTGTCCATTATATACAAAATAATACATACATACATACATACATACATACACACACACACACACACACACACATATATATATATATATATATATAAAAATTTCAGCATAGCATGTTATGGGTCTTAAGGCTGGAAATAAATCAGATTGGTAAAAAAATGCAATTATTATTCTACTCCTTTCCTCTAGAAAGCTGTCTGAATTTTCAAAAATGTTGCCATGTGTTGTCAAAGGCTTTCATGGGTTGTGAGTTTCTGGGCTGCCACCTCAAAAAGCAGGGCCAGCTAACACCTCCAAACACAGGATTCCCCCAGGCAGGAAGCAGCCAGGCCTTGAAACTGCAGGCCATTCAATGCTAATCAAGGTGGCCAATAACAGCATTCACATTTGCCTGCAACAGACAAGGGTTCTTTCTCCCACCCTGGAAATTTCGCAGATATATAAAAGCCTCACCACTCCCTTAGTTTCCAGCCATAGATGTGGGCGAAACGTCAGGAGAGAATGCTTCTGGAACAGCCCGGAAAACTCACAACAACCCAAAAATTAAGCCTTTTTTTTCTTCTCTGGAAAAGACCTTGTAGTTTTTTTTGTTTGATATAATATATATTATATATTAATATAGTACAATGTAAGAAATAATAATGGGTTTCCAGAAGCATTCTCTCCTGACGTTTCACCCACATCTCTGGCAGGCATCCTCAGAGGTTGTGAGGTCTGTTGGAAACGAGGCAAGTGGAATATATATATATATATAAGCCTCACCACTCCCTTATAGTTTCCAGCAATCTATGGTTTCCTGCCATAGATGTGGGTGAAACATCAGGAGAGAATGCTTCTGGGGCATAGCCATACAGCCCGGAAAACTCACAACAACCCAAAATTTTAGCCTTTTTCTTCTTCTCTGGAAAAGACCTTGTAATTATTATTATTTTTGGTTTGATATAATAAAATATAATAAAATATTAATACATAAAATAGAAGTGAAAAGAAATGATCTGGATAAGAAATAAATCAGATTATAATAAATAAAAAAGAACAATATTCACCTGGTCCCTTCAGAAAAAGCTGTGGAAATTTTCAAAAATTTTGCCTTTATTTCTTCCGTCCGTTTCACAAGGCTTTGCCATTTCTGAGGTAATAATAAGAAGAGATTAAGGAAAAGCCTATTAAACATTAAATTAGGTTATGATTTTACAAATTAAGCACCAAAACATCATGTTAGACAACAAACTTGACAGAAAAAGTAGTTCAATAGGCAGTAATACTATGTAGTAACTACTGTATTTAAGAATTTAGCACCAAAATATCACAATGCATTGAAAACATTGACTACAAAAATGCGTTGGATAATCCAGAACGTTGGATAAGCGAGTGTTGCATAAGTGGGACTCTACTGTAGTTCAATGTGCTATGTAGTAATTACTTTATTTGCGAATTTAGCACCAACATATCACAGTGCATTGAAAACATTGACTACAAAAATGCGTTGGATAATCCAGAACGTTGGACAAGCGAGTGTTGGATAAGTGATTGTGTATACAATTCGTTTCAGATATGTGTATAAATGGAAGCATACATCAATGTGGTGTTTACACTTGGATACCACCTCCACAAGGGACATATTCTGGCATCCGCAATACTTCAGGCCCCAAACATTTGGGATAAGAGATACTCAACCTGTATTAATCTGGGGACCCTTCTACACTGCCATATAATCCAGATCATCAAAGCAAATAATCTACATTATCAGATGAGGTCCCTTCCACACATTTATAAAAAATCCACATTGAACTGAATTATCTGGCAGTGTAGACTCAGTAGGACCCTTCCACACAGCCCTATATTCCAGAATATCAAGGCAGAAAATCCCACATTATCTGAGTGTGAACTCAGATAACCCAGTTCAAAGCAGATATTGTGGAATTTTCTGCCTTGATATTCTGAGATATAGGGCTGTATGGAAGGGCCCTAAAATAACTCAGTTCAAAGCCGATATTGTAGATAATCTGCCTTGATATTCTGGGTTATATGGCTGTGTGGAAGGGCCCTGAGTCCACACTGCCAGAGAATCCAGTTCCAAGCAGATAATCTGGGGGCCCTTCTACATAGTTGAAAAAAATCCACATTATCTGCTTTGAACTGGATTATATGGCAGTGTAGACTAAGGGCCCTTCCAGGCAGCCCTATATCCCAGAATATCAAGGCAGAAAATCCCACAAGATCTGCTTTGAACTGGGTTATCTGAGTCTACACTGCTATATATTCAAACTGCCATTCTGGAGCAGAATGAAGGCGGCGGGGCCAGGAAGACATCTTTCCACCATGTCTCCTGTATCAATTAAATGCTGTAATATATAATAATATTATACTATACTAATATTATAATATATTGTATATACATGTAATATTAATAATAATATGATGTAATACAATGTAATAATTATAATTCACTATTATAATTGTATATTTATATTTCATGCTATATTACTAATAATATTGCAATATAGTCATATAATATAATATATTGTATGCATATATACATGTAAACCGCCCTGAGTCCCCTTCGGGGTGAGAATTGTGGGATATAAATGTAAATAAATAAATAATAAATATATGTTTCAATTCAAAACAGATCATGTGGGATTTCTGCCTGGAATATAGAGCTGTGTGGATTATTTTGGATTACCTGGCAGTGTAGAAGGGGCCTGCATTTAACTGACTGAAAGTTTCGCCTCAGGACCCCACTGCAGTCACATGGATTCTCTTCCTACCTGCGTTTCTTCACAACGTGCCACAAAAGCGCCTTGAAACCTACACCAATGTGGGCTTTCTGTCTATCTTTCTATCCATCTAAAGGATAGATAGATATTAATACATGCTATTAATACAGCAAGTGGTGTTGAGTCCCAGAATCCTCTCCAACTGAGGCCACCTGACAAGGGAGCCCAAAAGAATGGTAACCCAAAGAGGCGCTTGTGTGGTTGCTTCGTTGGAGGCAGGGGGCGGGGCTTGCTCACAGGCCACGCCCCTTTCTCCCAAAGCGCCCCCGCCCCCCGACTGGTCCTCCTTGGTCCCAGAGGTTTGGATCCTAACGGGAGCGAGAGGCAAGGCGCATGCGCAGTCGGTCCGGCTCGCCCTGGCATCCTTTTTTCCCGTGAGGAGCTGGAGGGAGAGCTGGGCGCGGCGCTGTGAGGAGAGGAGAGGCGAGGAGACGGGGCCTCGGCTTCTTCCTCTCGGTTGAGGGGATGAGGGACCGCCTGACGGAGCTGGCAGCGGTGAGGGGCGACGGGAGGCGGGAAGGAGCAGGGGCCTGAGGAGGGGGAGGGGGCAGGAAGCTGCAGCCAGTCCTGCAAAAAGCCCGGATGTCTTTGTCAACTGCAGCTCCCCTCACCAAATGCAACACATGTTCTTGAGATAGGACGCCTCTAAATATTCCACTCAGCCCTCCACGATTCCTATCTTATGCACACTGGACATCTCTTCTATGGGCCCTTCCACACTGCCCTTGATCCCAGAGTATATATGAGTCCCCACTGCCAGATAATCTGGGATCAGATCCTGGGATAAAAGGCCCTTTGTAGTACAAAACAAAAACAAAGTGTAGGTTGTCGAAGGCTTTCATGGCCGGAATCACTGAAATGTTGTGCATTTTCCTGCTGTCTGGCCAGGTCCCAGAAGCATTCCCTCCTGACGTTTCGCCCACATCTATGGCAGGCATCTCAGAGGTTGTGAGGTTGTATATCGGAAACCTCACAAGCCCTGCCATAGATGTGGACGAAACGTCAGGAGAGAATGCTTCTGGAATGTGGCCAGACAGCAGGAAAATGCACAACGACGCACAAGAAATCTATGGCAGGGGTTGTGAGGTTTCTGAAATACCTCACGACATCTGGGGATGCCTGCCATAGATGTGGGCGAAACGTCAGGAGAGAATGCTTCTGCGACATGACCAGACAGCCCAGAAAATGCACAACAAAGGATAGGTTGTGAGTTTTCTGGGCTGTCTGGCCACGTTCGAGAAGCATTCTCTCCTGAAGATTCACCCAAATCTATGGCAGGCATCCTCAGAGGTTGTGAGGTATATTGGAGATCTCATAACCTCTGAGGATGCCTGCCATACATGTAGGTGAAACGTCAGGAGAGAATGCTTCTCGAACGTGGCCAGACAACTCAGAAAATGCACAACAACCCAGTGATTCCAGCCATGAATGCCTTCGACAACACATTAAACAAAGGATGGCAAGAATCACCTTGAGCAAAAACCAGGCCCCTTCTACAATCCATATTATCTGTTTTGATGTGAATGATATGAGTCTACACTGCCGTATAACCTAGTCCAGGCATGGGCAAACTTTGGTCCTCCAGGAATTGTGGGAGTTGAAGTCCAAAACACCTGGAGGGCCAAAAAGTTGGGAACCAGTGGAATAAATAAATGACAGGCAGTGATGATGGAAGGAATGAGGCATAAGGTGTCACATAAGCTCTTTGAATGCAACTTGGAATCTAAATGGTTAAAATAAATAAAATCTGTTTTGCTTGTGTGCATACACACACATGTCCTACATACACTGCCTGGTTTGATACTATAAGTAATTAGTTTTTCATAAGTGTAAAGAATACTTCACTCGAATCCAAGTTTCTTATTTGCTGAATGCAAATTGAACGTGTCTTTCAGTCTCTTATTTCTTTAATCCATTTCTGTGCCATCCTCTATGTAATTGATCTCCTGAGTTTTAATCTGTTGGAAATTTGGTTTTCTGCCTTGTTTGTAGTAGATGATATTTGGCCCATGGTTATATAAAGTTGGCTGCTGTTGGTTTGTTAAACTAGCTCACTACAGCACAAATATTCCCATTTAATGTCTACAAACTACATATAGAAGGATGGAGAACGTTGTGTTATCAAGTCACATGGAAAGTAGAATGCATATTTCTGAGTGATGGGTTATTTTAAGATAATTTTCCAGAATTTACTAGTCTGTGGACATTAACTTCCTCCCAAAGGAGATCAACCTGGCTCCATCCTTGTAGAAGTGGAGAGTTGAAACTCTATTATTCCAAAATATTTAGGAAAAAATGACTTTTACGTTGTGTTGTCAAAGGCTTTCATGGCTGGAATCATTGGGTTGCTGTGAGTTTTCCGGGCTGTATGGCCATGTTCCAGAAGCATTTTCTCCTGACGTTTCACCCACATCTATGGCAGGCATCCTCAGAAGTTGTGAGCTTTGTTAATAGTAATGACGAACTATGGACCTGTTCATTTGCTTAAGCATACAATCATATATAAAATGGCACTGTTATCTCAAGACTGAATTGAATCTGCTTCTTATAATGGGTACACTCACGTGACAAAATATTTCTGATTTTTTATAGGGTACCCAAAATGAAGAAGCGACTGTTGTTGTTGAAAATGATCATTATATGGAAGATTTCTTCCAAGAGGTAAAATGGATGCAAGAGTCAGCCTCTTAAACCCCAGAGATTATTTTTAGGAATTGATGCAAACTTTTAGTCAACTTCTTTGTATCACAATTTTCAGACAAATCCATATAGTTCGACTGAGATTGTGGTGTGTGGACATACCAGCAAAAAGTCAGTAAATCAGAAAGTCCTAAAGCTTAGATTCTCACCAAATGCCAACAGAACTATGGGCTACACAAAAGCCAAAGAAAATATTTGGCCACATATCTGGGAAATTGAGTTGTGAAACTACATCAACACAGCTTCCATTTTCCCGGTTTTTAGAGATTGTGGGAGGGCTCTTCTTCCAACAGAGCACCTAAGTAATCTAAACATCCTAAAATACAGGAAAGCGTTTGCTTTGGCTAAATTTAATGTGCTTCCTTCTGCAATCCTGGAGGGAAGATATAACAAATGTACCATACCATGAACACCTACCTATGTCCCTGTGAGGCCGAGGCAGTTGAAACTGTGGAACATATTTTATTGTACTGCTTTTTCTGACCTTCAGCAACACGTTATCAACCCAATTTTACCAACTATATCAGGGAGACCTGAAAAGTTTTATATTGATTACACGATGTAACAAAATTTGTTCTTGGTTTGAAAATATTATTTCCTGTTTAATTGTGCAGTACTTGCTTTGAAAGCAGTTGTTCTACTCCAGAAACTTGGTTGTTTTTGTGCCTGCCACAAACTATAATAAAATAATAAAATAAATAAATAAATAAATAAATAAATGTGGGATTTGTTGAGACTCGATGAGATATCCATTGGAAAACAATAACAAAACGTGTTGCAGGATGACCCGTAAAAACAAGGTTTTTGCCGTTTCATAAACTTTTCCCATGTTTTTATGACAGAACAGAAAAAAAAATGACAGAACCAATTAGGAAATGACATTTATAACCCAAGAACAAAAATTGCATTGCATAGTGTTATCTTTTGCCTGATTGGTCTCCTAAAACTACAGCCAAAGTTGCTTGTTTCTGTGCAGTGACAATAGCTTGCACCAGTGCAGGATGTTGTCACAGACATAAAGGGTTCTATTCTTTTATCTCAGCTTTTATCACTGTTATTAAAATATACACATGTCTAATACTGTTTTTAACTCTCACATACCACATTGTGTCTTAACCCTGCTTATAAAAAATTGTATTTTAATGCCTAATATTACCAGGGTTCGTTTTGCCCCTTTGAGCCTGTTTAGAAGTTGTTTGGGGGCTTTTTAGGGTGGTCCAGGGTTCGTTTTTCCCCTTTGAGCCTGTTTAGAAGTTGTTGGGGGCTTTTTAGGGTGGTCCAGGGTTCGTTTTGCCCCTTTGGGCCTGTTTAGAAGTTGTTTAAGGCCCCTTTAGGGTGGTCCAGGGTTCATTTTGCCCCTTTGGGCCTGTTTAGAAGTTGTTTGGGGCCCCTTTAGGGTGGTCCAGGGTTCGTTTTGCCCCTTTGAGCCTGTTTGGAAGTTGTTTAAGGCCCCTTTAGGGTGGTCCAGGGTTCGTTTTGCCCCTTTGAGCCTGTTTAGAAGTTGTTTAAGGACCCATTAGGGTGGTCCAGGGTTCGTTTTGCCCCTTTAAGCCTGTTTAGAAGTTGTTTAAGGCCCCTTTAGGGTGGTCCAGGATTCGTTTTGCCCCTTTGAGCCTGTTTAGAAGTTGTTTGGGGGCTTTTTAGGGTGGTCCAGGGTTCGTTTTGCCCCTTTGGGCCTGTTTAGAAGTTGTTTAAGGCCCCTTTAGGGTGGTCCAGGGTTCGTTTTGCCCCTTTGGGCCTGTTTAGAAGTTGTTTAAGGCCCCTTTAGGGTGGTCCAGGATTCGTTTTGCCCCTTTGAGCCTGTTTAGAAGTTGTTTGGGGGCTTTTTAGGGTGGTCCAGGGTTCGTTTTGCCCCTTTGGGCCTGTTTAGAAGTTGTTTAAGGCCCCTTTAGGGTGGTCCAGGGTTCGTTTTGCCCCTTTGAGCCTGTTTAGAAGTTGTTTAAGGACCCATTAGGGTGGTCCAGGGTTCGGTTTGCCCCTTTAAGCCTGTTTAGAAGTTGTTTGGGGCCCCTTTAGGGTGGTCCAGGGTTCGTTTTGCCCCTTTGAGCCTGTTTAGAAGTTGTTTAAGGCCCCTTTAGGGTGGTCCAGGGTTCGTTTTGCCCCTTTGAGCCTGTTTAGAAGTTGTTTAAGGACCCATTAGGGTGGTCCAGGGTTCGTTTTGCCCCTTTAAGCCTGTTTAGAAGTTGTTTAAGGCCCCTTTAGGGTGGTCCAGGATTCGTTTTGCCCCTTTGAGCCTGTTTAGAAGTTGTTTGGGGGCTTTTTAGGGTGGTCCAGGGTTCGTTTTGCCCCTTTGGGCCTGTTTAGAAGTTGTTTAAGGCCCCTTTAGGGTGGTCCAGGGTTCGTTTTGCCCCTTTGGGCCTGTTTAGAAGTTGTTTAAGGCCCCTTTAGGGTGGTCCAGGATTCGTTTTGCCCCTTTGAGCCTGTTTAGAAGTTGTTTGGGGGCTTTTTAGGGTGGTCCAGGGTTCGTTTTGCCCCTTTGGGCCTGTTTAGAAGTTGTTTAAGGCCCCTTTAGGGTGGTCCAGGGTTCGTTTTGCCCCTTTGAGCCTGTTTAGAAGTTGTTTAAGGACCCATTAGGGTGGTCCAGGGTTCGGTTTGCCCCTTTAAGCCTGTTTAGAAGTTGTTTAAGGCCCCTTTAGGGTGGTCCAGGGTTCGTTTTGCCCCTTTGAGGCTGTTTAGAAGTTGTTTAAGGCCCCTTTAGGGTGGTCCAGGGTTCGTTTTGCCCCTTTGAGGCTGTTTAGAAGTTGTTTAAGGACCCATTAGGGTGGTCCAGGGTTCGTTTTGCCCCGTTGAGGCTGTTTAGAAGTTGTTTAAGGCCCCTTTAGGGTGGTCCAGGGTTCGTTTTGCCCCTTTGAGGCTGTTTAGAAGTTGTTTAAGGCCCCTTTAGGGTGGTCCAGGGTTCGTTTTGCCCCTTTGAGGCTGTTTAGAAGTTGTTTAAGGCCCCTTTAGGGTGGTCCAGGGTTCGTTTTGCCCCTTTGAGCCTGTTTAGAAGTTGTTTAAGGCCCCTTTAGGGTGGTCCAGGCTTCGTTTTGCCCCTTTGAGCCTGTTTAGAAGTTGTTTAAGACCCCATGAGGGTGGTCCAGGGTTCGTTTTGCCCCTTTGGGCCTGTTTAGAAGTTGTTTAAGGCCCCTTTAGGGTGGTCTAGGGTTCGTTTTGCCCCTTTGGGCCTGTTTAGAAGTTGTTTAAGGCCCCTTTAGGGTGGTCCAGGGTTCGTTTTGCCCCTTTGAGCCTGTTTAGAAGTTGTTTAAGGCCCCTTTAGGGTGGTCCAGGCTTCGTTTTACCCCTTTGGGCCTGTTTAGAAGTTGTTTAAGGCCCCTTTAGGGTGGTCCAGGCATTCGTTTTGCCCCTTTGAACCTGTTTAGAAGTTGTTCAAGGCCCCTTTAGGGTGGTCCAGGCTTCGTTTTGCCCCTTTGGGCCTGTTTAGAAGTTGTTTAAGGCCCCTTTAGGGTGGTCCAGGGTTCGTTTTGCCCCTTTGAGCCTGTTTAGAAGTTGTTTAAGGACCCATTAGGGTGGTCCAGGGTTCGGTTTGCCCCTTTAAGCCTGTTTAGAAGTTGTTTAAGGCCCCTTTAGGGTGGTCCAGGGTTCGTTTTGCCCCTTTGAGGCTGTTTAGAAGTTGTTTAAGGCCCCTTTAGGGTGGTCCAGGGTTCGTTTTGCCCCTTTGAGGCTGTTTAGAAGTTGTTTAAGGACCCATTAGGGTGGTCCAGGGTTCGTTTTGCCCCTTTGAGCCTGTTTAGAAGTTGTTTAAGGCCCCTTTAGGGTGGTCCAGGGTTCGTTTTGCCCCTTTGAGCCTGTTTAGAAGTTGTTTAAGACCCCATGAGGGTGGTCCAGGGTTCGTTTTGCCCCTTTGGGCCTGTTTAGAAGTTGTTTAAGGCCCCTTTAGGGTGGTCTAGGGTTCGTTTTGCCCCTTTGGGCCTGTTTAGAAGTTGTTTAAAGCCCCTTTAGGGTGGTCCAGGGTTCGTTTTGCCCCTTTGAGCCTGTTTAGAAGTTGTTTAAGGCCCCTTTAGGGTGGTCCAGGCTTCGTTTTACCCCTTTGGGCCTGTTTAGAAGTTGTTTAAGGCCCCTTTAGGGTGGTCCAGGCTTCGTTTTGCCCCTTTGAGCCTGTTTAGAAGTTGTTTAAGGCCCCTTTAGGGTGGTCCAGGGTTCGTTTTGCCCCTTTGAGCCTGTTTAGAAGTTGTTTAAGGACCCATTAGGGTGGTCCAGGGTTCGGTTTGCCCCTTTAAGCCTGTTTAGAAGTTGTTTAAGGCCCCTTTAGGGTGGTCCAGGGTTCGTTTTGCCCCTTTGAGGCTGTTTAGAAGTTGTTTAAGGCCCCTTTAGGGTGGTCCAGGGTTCGTTTTGCCCCTTTGAGCCTGTTTAGAAGTTGTTTAAGGCCCCTTTAGGGTGGTCCAGGGTTCGTTTTGCCCCTTTGGGCCTGTTTAGAAGTTGTTTAAGGCCCCTTTAGGGTGGTCTAGGGTTCGTTTTGCCCCTTTGGGCCTGTTTAGAAGTTGTTTAAGGCCCCTTTAGGGTGGTCCAGGGTTCGTTTTGCCCCTTTGAGCCTGTTTAGAAGTTGTTTAAGGCCCCTTTAGGGTGGTCTAGGGTTCGTTTTGCCCCTTTGAGCCTGTTTAGAAGTTGTTTAAGGCCCCTTTAGGGTGGTCCAGGGTTCGTTTTGCCCCTTTGAGCCCGTTTAGAAGTTGTTTAAGGCCCCTTTAGGGTGGTCCAGGGTTCGTTTTG